>NW_021264697.1:0-683 GCF_002162155.2 Triticum dicoccoides
TTAAAACTTGATAAGAACCAAGGATAGTTAGCACACATCTCCTCAAATATTGCAAATTTCAAATATTATAACTTGATAAGAACCCAGGATAGTTAGCACACATCTCCTCAAATATTACAAATTTCAAATATTAAAACTTGATAAGAACCAAGGATAGTTAGCACACATCTTTTCAAATATTGCAAATTTCAAATATTAAAACTTGATAAGAACCAAGGATAGTTAGCACACATCTCTTCAAATATAGCACATTTCAAATATTAAAACTTCATAAGAACCAAGGATAGTTAGCACACATCTCTTCAAATATAGCAAATTTCAAATACAAAAACTGGATAAGAACCAAGGATAGTTAGAACACATCTCTTCAAATATAGCAAATTTCAAATATTCAAACTTGATAAGAACCAAGGATAGTTAGCGCACATCTCTTCAAATATAGAAAATTTCAAATATTAAAACTTGATAAGAACCAAGGATAGTTAGCACACATCTCTTCAAATATAGAAAATTTCAAATATTAAAACTTGATAAGAACCAAGGATAGTTAGCACACATCTCTTCAATTATTGCAAATTTCAAATATTAAAACTTGATAAGCACCGAGGATAGTTAGCACACATCTCCTCAAATATTGAAAATTTCAAATATTAAAACTTGATAAGAACCAAGGATAGTTAGCA
>NW_021264698.1:0-1255 GCF_002162155.2 Triticum dicoccoides
GTGATTGCTGACGCTTTGAGCAGAAAAGCATATTGCAACAGTCTGATTCTCAAGCCTTATCAACCCGAGCTTTGTGAAGCTTTCCGCAAGCTTAATCTGCAAGTTGTTCCTCAAGGTTTCCTCGCCAACCTTCAAGTTTCTCCTACCTTGGAAGACCAGATTCGCCAAGCCCAACTTCTTGATGCTATGGTGAAGAAGGTGAAGATTGGTATTGCAAAGAGTCAGTCCAAGTACAAGTGCTACCGACTTGATGACAAGGACACTCTCTTCTTCGAGGATCGAATTGTTGTGCCCAAAGGTGAACTTCGTAAGGTGATCATGAACGAGGCTCACAACTCTCTCCTCTCCATCCACCCTGGTAGTATGAAGATGTATCAGGATCTCAAGCAAACTTATTGGTGGACTCGAATGAAGCGCGAGATCGCTCAATTCGTGAACGAGTGTGATGTCTGCAGAAGAGTGAAGGCAGAACACCAAAGGCCAGCAGGTCTCCTCCAACCTCTTGCCATTCCAGAATGGAAGTTTGACCACATTGAAATGGACTTCGTGACTGGGTTTCCAAAGTCCAAGCGTGGCAATGATGCTATATTCGTCGTCATCGACAAGCTCACCAAAGTGGCTCACTTTCTGCCTATCAAAGAGTCAATCACTGCAGCTCAATTGGCGGAACTCTATACCTCTCGCATTGTCTCTCTGCACGGTATTCCTCAAGTGATATCTTCAGACCGTGGCAGCATCTTTACCTCCAAGTTTTGGGATTCTTTTCAGAAGGCCATGGCACCAACATCCGCTTCAGCACAGCTTTCCATCCTCAAACAAGCGGTCAAGTCGAGCGTGTCAACCAGATTCTCGAAGACATGCTCAGGGCTTGTGTGATTTCTTTCGGCATGAAGTGGGAGGACTGTCTTCCTTATGCTGAATTCTCATACAACAACAGCTTTCAAGCAAGTTCGGGCAAGGCCCCCTTTGAAATTCTATATGGCAGGAAGTGCCGTACCCCTCTCAACTGGTCTGAAACCGGTGAACGTCAGCTGCTGGGTAATGACTTAATCACAGAAGCAGAAGATATGTGCAAAGTCATTCGTGATAACCTCAAAGCAGCTCAATCCCGCCAGAAGAGCTACTATGATAGTAAGCACCGTGATCTGGTTTTTGAGATCGGAGATCATGTTTACCTCCGCGTCTCTCCTATGAAAGGTACTCGTCGCTTCGGTATCAAAGGGAAGCTTGCCCCTAGATACGTGGGACCTTTCAA
>NW_021264699.1:0-952 GCF_002162155.2 Triticum dicoccoides
TCAATCTCATACATCACATATATCATTCATCACATCCTTTTTGGCCATATCACATCACATAGCATACCCTGCAAAAACAAGTTAGACGTCCTCTAATTGTTGTTTGCATGTTTTACGTGGCTGCTATGGGTTTCTAGCAAGAACGTTTCTTACCTACGCATGAACCACAACGTGATATGCCAATTGCTATTTACCCTTCATAAGGACCCTTTTCATCGAATCCGATCCGACTAAAGTGGGAGAGACAGACACCCGCCAGCCACCTTATGCAACTAGTGCATGTTTGTCGGTGGAACCGGTCTCACGTAAGCGTACGTGTAAGGTTGGTCCGGGCCGCTTCATCCCACAATGCCGCCGAATCAAGATAAGACTAGTAACGGCAAGCATATTGAACAATATCGACGCCCACAACTACTTTGTGTTCTACTCGTGCAAAGAATCTACGCAATAGACCTAGCTCATGATGCCACTGTAGGGGAACATAGTAGAAATTCAAAATTTTCCTACGTGTCACCAAGATCTATCTATGGAGAGACTAGCAACGAGGGGAAGGAGAGTGCATCTACATACCCTTTTAGATCGCTAAGCGGAAGCGTTCAAGTGAACGGGGTTGATGGAGTCGTACTCGTCGTGATTCAGATCACCGATGATCCTAGTGCCGAACGGACGGCACCTCCGCGTTCAACACACGTACAGCTCGACGATGTCTCCCACGCCTTGATCCAGCAAGGAGAGAGGGAGAGGTTGAGGAAGACTCCATCCAGCAGCAGCACAACGGCGTGGTGGTGATGGAGGAGCGTGGCAATCCTGCAGGGCTTCGCCAAGCACCTACGGGAGAGGAGGAGGTGTCACGGGAGGGAGGGAGGCGCCAAGGGCTCAGGTATGGATGCCCTCCCTCCCCTCCACTATATATAGGGGCAGGGGAGAGGGGGGAGGCGCAGCCTTGCCCCTT
>NW_021264700.1:0-1225 GCF_002162155.2 Triticum dicoccoides
GACGACGGTAGTAAATAAGATGATCCCTTACAAAAATTTCAAGAAGTGTTCTCCCCTAACTGTGCACCGTTGCTACAGTTCGTCGCTTCTAAGCACCACGTGATGATCGGGTGTGATGGATTCTTACGTTCACATACAACGGGTGTAAGACAGTTTTACACAGCGAAAACACTTAGGGTTAACTTGACGAGCCTAGCATGTGCAGACATGGCCTCGGAACACGGAGACCGAAAGGTCGAACACGAATCGTATGGAAGATACGATCAACATGAGAATGTTCACCGACGATGACTAGTCCGTCTCACGTGATGATCGGACACGGGCTAGTCGACTCGGATCGTGTAACACTTAGATGACTAGAGGGATGTCTAATCTAAGTGGGAGTTCATAATTTGATTAGAACTTTATTATCATGAACTTAGTCTAAAACCTTTGCAAATATGTCTTGTAGATCAATGGCCAACGCTAATGTCAACATGAACTTCAACGCATTTCTAGAGAAAACCAAGCTGAAAGATGATGGCAGCAACTATACGGACTGGGTCCGGAACCTGAGGATCATCCTCATAGCTGCCAGGAAACAATATGTCCTAGAAGGACCGCTAGGTGACGCTCCCGTCCCAGAGAACCAAGACATTATGAATGCTTGGCAGTCTCGTGCTGATGATTACTCCCTCGTTCAGTGCGGCATGCTTTACAGCTTAGAACTGGGGCTCCAAAAGCGTTTTGAGCACCACGGAGCATATGAGATGTTCGAAGAGATGAAACTAGGTTTTCAAGCTCATGCCCGGGTCGAGAGATATGATGTCTCCGACAAGTTCTACAGTTGTAAGATGGAGGAAAACAGTTCTGTCAGTGAGCACATCCTGAAGATGTCTGGGTTGCACAATCGTATGACCCAGCTGAACATTAACCTCCCAGATGAGGCGGTCATTGACAGAATCCTCCAGTCGCTCCCACCAAGCTACAAGAGCTTTGTGATGAACTACAACATGCAGGGGATGGAAAAGACCATTCCTGAAGTGTTCTCGATGCTGAAGTCAGCAGAGGCTGAAATCAAGAAAGAACATCAAGTGTTGATGGTCAATAAGACCACTAAGTTCAAGAAGGGCAAGGGTAAGAAGAACTTCAAGAAGGACGGCAAGGAGGTTGCCGCGCCTGGTAAGCCAGTTACCGGGAAGAAGTCAAAGAATGGACCCAAGCCTGAGACTGAGTGCTTTTATTG
>NW_021264701.1:0-1171 GCF_002162155.2 Triticum dicoccoides
GTGATCTTCGGTAACAGGACGACTTGGAGTTGTACCTTGACCTTATGACAACTAGAACCGGATACTTAATAAAACACACCCTTCCAAGTTCCACAGACAACCCGGTGATCGCTTTTCTACAGGGCGACGAGGAGAGGATCGCCGGGTAGGATTATGCTATGCGATGCTACTGGAGATGCTACCTGGATATGCTACTTGGAGATGCTACTTGGAGGACTTCAATCTACTCTCTTCTACATGCTGCAAGACGGAGGCTGCCAGAAGCGTAGTCTTCGACAGGATTAGCTATCCCCCTCTTATTCTGTCATTCTGCAGTTCAGTCTACTGATATGGCCTCCTTACACATATACCCATGCATATGTAGTGTAGTTCCTTGCTTGCGAGTACTTTGGATGAGTACTCACGGTTGCTTTCTCCCCCCTTTTTCCCCTTTCCTTCTTTCTGGTTGTCGCAACCAGATGCTGGAGTCCAAGAGCCAGGAGCCAGCGTCGACGACGACTACTACATTGGAGGTGCCTACTACTACGTGCAGGCTGACGACGACGACCAGGAGTAGTTTAGGAGGATCCCAGGCAGGAGGCCTGCGCCTCTTTCGATCTGTATCCCAGTTTGTGCTAGCCATCTTATGGCAACTTGTTTAACTTATGTCTGTACTCAGATATTGTTGCTTCCGCTGACTCGTCTATGATCGAGCACTTGTATTCGAGCCCTCGAGGCCCCTAGCTTGTATTATGATGCTTGTATGACTTATTTATGTTTTAGAGTTGTGTTGTGATATCCTCCCGTGAGTCCCTGATCTTGATCGTACACATTTGCGTGCATGATTAGTGTACGATTGAAGCGGGGGCGTCACACTTCTGCTTCTGCTTCTGCTTCTGCTTCTGCTTCTGCTTCTTCTTCTCCTTCTTCTGCTTCTTCTACTGCTTCTTCTTCTTCTTCTTCTTCTTCTTCTTCTTCTTCTTCTTCTTCTTCTTCTTCTTCTTCTTCTTCTTCTTCTTCTTCTTCTTCTTCTTCTTCTTCTTCTTCTTCTTCTTCTTCTTCTTCTTCTTCTTCTTCTTCTTCTTCTTCTTCTTCTTCTTCTTCTTCTTCTTCTTCTTCTTCTTCTTCTTCTTCTTCTTCTTCTTCTTCTTCTTCTTCTTCTTCTTCTTCTTCTTCTTCTTCTTCTTCTTCT
>NW_021264702.1:0-1124 GCF_002162155.2 Triticum dicoccoides
ACGTGACGGAGGTGTAGGTGAACCGCCACCACCACCACCACCACCACCACCGCCACCGCCACCACCACCACCGTAGGGGGGTGGACTTGTTGTCCTTGGCGCCTCGCCTGGAAACTTGATAAACTTCTTTTGCCATAGAATGAAATGGCGCTTGACATCTCCAAGTCTTTTCTCCCCTTCAGGTGTAGCAATGTCAATCTCCAGGTCCTCAAACCCTTGGACTATGTCCTCCACCGTGACACGAGCATAGCCATCTTGAATGGGGTTGTTGTGGTGGAGTGCTCCAGGTAAACATGGTAAAGCACTGCCGATGGCTACCTTCATGGACATGTTCCCGATAGGATAATACAGATGACATTCTTTCATCTCCTTTATATCGTCCACGGGGTAGCGAGGAGGCTCCGATGAAGTAATTTTGACCACCAGAGGCTCCGGTGCAGTAATTTGGACCACCAGAGGCTCCGGTGGGGCCTCCGTGGAAGCCACGCTGCTTCTCCGCTGCTGGCTTCCGAGATCCGCTGGATGATCTTCATGCTGCACCCGAGCTGCATCTCTTTCGGCTACTAGTACACTCATGGTTTTCTTCATCACCTCCATTTCCGATGCCAACCGCGCCACAACAGCTGCTTCCTGATCCATCTTTCTCTTACGGCTTCTGTAACCGTACGGGTCATCGTTCTGGGGGAACCCTATTTTCCACGGAATGTGCCCCATGCCTCGTACACGTCCTCCGTGTTCAGGATTCCCGAGGGCTTTTGTCAGCGCGTCGTTCTCTTTGTTGAACTTGATCTTCCCCTGTTGAGCATCCCTCATTGCGTTAATAAGGGCTTGGGTGGGTTTAATTAATTTGCCCCGGTAAACACACTCCCCTGTCTCCGGGTTCAGCGTTCCCCCATGCCCGTACCACCAGCTTTTGGCCCTTGGGTCCCATCCCTCCGTACCTGGACGGATTCCTCGCGCCCTCAGCTCGTTCTCCATCTTCTCCCACCTAGGCTCCCAAAGGCGATACCCTCCTGGCCCCATAACATGATTGTACTCCTTCTTAGCCGCATTTTCCTTATTTTTTTTCGATATTTGAATGAACTGCTCCGATTTCTTTTGCTTCACAAATTCTGGCCAATCAT
>NW_021264703.1:0-1124 GCF_002162155.2 Triticum dicoccoides
GGAGTACTTAGATAAGTTCGTCGTGGTTTACCTCGATGATATTCTTATTTACTCGAAGAACGAGGAAGAGCATGCCGAACATCTTAGACTTGTGTTAGAAAAACTCAGAGAGCACCGCCTTTATGCCAAGTTCTCCAAGTGTGAATTTTGGTTGCCAGAAGTGACCTACCTAGGCCACGTAATCTCTGGTAAGGGCATTGCTGTCAATCCCGAGAGAGTTCAAGCCGTTCTCGATTGGACTCCACCTGAAACAGTCAAACAAGTTAGAAGCTTCCTTGGCCTAGCCAGCTATTGTCGCCGCTTTGTTGAAAACTTCTCCAAAGTAGCCAAACCCCTCACGGAACTTCTCAAGAAAGATAAAAAGTTCGAGTGGTCCCCACAGTGTGAGTACAGTTTTCAGGAACTGAAAAGACGCCTGACTTCTGCTCCCATACTTGTGCCACCGGATTTCACTAAAGATTTTATTATCTACTGCGACGCCTCACGACAGGGACTAGGTTGCATTCTTATGCAGGATCGTCATGTGATTGCCTATGCATCTCGACAGTTGCATCCACATGAGGAGAATTATCCTACACATGATCTAGAGCTTGCAGTCGTAGTCTATGCACTCAAGACCTGGCGACATTACCTCCTTGGTAAACGTTGCGAGATCTACACCGATCACCAGAGTCTCAAGTATATCTTCACCCAACCGGATCTGAACCTTAGGCAAAGACGTTGGTTGGAGTTGATCACAGATTATGATCTAGGGATTACCTACACCCCAGGCAAAGCCAATGTCATGGCTGATGCTCTAAGCCGTAAATCCTATTGCAACAATCTCATGTTGCAGCAAGGCCAACCACTTCTCCATGAGGAATTCTGTAAGCTTAACCTTCACATAGCTCCTCGCGGATTCCTTTCTACCCTGGTGGCGAAACCTGATCTTGAAGATCGGATTATCGCTGCTCAAAAGCAAGACACAGGAATTTCTCGGATCAAGAGAAACATTAAGAAGGGAGTTGGTGGATGTTTCTCTATGGATGATCGTGGTGTTGTTTTCTTTGAGAATCGCTTGGTGGTTCCCAAGAATCAACATCTGCGACAATTGATCCTTAAGGAGGCGCATGAATCTCCTCTCA
>NW_021264704.1:0-959 GCF_002162155.2 Triticum dicoccoides
TTCGGACTGCACAGACATACCTGACTCAAAACGCACACAAGTTTTTCATACGGACTCCGAATTGGGTGATTCTTTTTTTGTTGCAAACTAGATTTCGTGCACTTTCCAACCCAATTGGAATCACCTTAAAATTCGTCCGGAGCGTTGAGTTGTGGACGAAACAATCTGATGCTGCAGCAGAATCCGAGTCAAACTACAAGTCCAAAGGTGTTACATCACCTCCACTTGGGCCCATTGGCCTTGTACGACCTAGATTTAGTTTTAGGCTGCCTTGGGACGTCCTCCCACCTCCTTAGCCGCCACCCCTTGCTCCTATATAAGTAGATCCATCTAGTAGCTTTTCCTTGGGATTTGTTTAGTTAAAAGTTAGCCATTGCAACTTCGTGTACTTCGTTTGTGTCCAACGACCAGACCAAGACCGCTTCCGGATCCCCACCATTATCAATACTTCATATATATTCACAATATTCAGATTGCTTTATCATATTCTTGCTCGTTCTTCGATTGCTTGCAGGAATAGACTTTCGTGGTCAGGTTGATCGTGCTCCAGCGTGGTCAATAACCTTTCGGAGTTGGTTTAGCGATTGCTAAGGCGCAACGTCGTGCACGTTTGTAGTCGGATCGTCAAAGTCATCTTCACCAATTCGATAGTTATCATCTCATCGAAAGATCGGGACACCCCGCCTCTATCAAGTGGTATCAGTTTTCAGGTTGCTCGGTGAGAATTTCCAGTTTTTCCTAGATTAGATTTATTTTCTTACCTATTGTCCAAGAAAAATCCACAAAAAAGAGTTAGATCTATTCATCCTTTGTCCAAGCCAGTCTGAGCCTTTGCAATTTTCTTTTCATTGCTTGCATAGTTGAATTATCGGTTGCATCGTCGTGTCGAGTTGCTGGTCTTAGTGTCTAGGTCGTTTAGAGTTTCGAGTTCTGTTCACATTAGTCACGTCGCCGCTGCA
>NW_021264705.1:0-2424 GCF_002162155.2 Triticum dicoccoides
GGTCGAAATCGATATAAAGATCACCGGAATCGGATACACGATTTGAAAATGGCAAACAAAACAAATATGGCACCGGTCTGCGATAATCAACAAGTGACCATCTAAATGCATCAAGGTAAATATTCTACAGCACTCAAATATAGCAACAAAACATATGGCAGGGATCCACTCGTGATGCTTGACAAAAGATGAAAACTAAGCTACGGCTAATTCACTCATTAACAGATTCAAACAAGCATGGCAGAAGTGCAAAAGATAACAGGTTTCAGACTTTGTGAAAATAACAGCATATCAGGAATTTATCATCAGGAAGCAATGTTTAGAGCACGAAAACTACGTGCTACAGGAACATATCATGGCAAAGCAAGGCATGCCATGAAGCTACTCAAAGCATATAACAAAATTCTCTTAGTGACCATAAGCCAAAAGGGATCAGAAAATACAATTGCAAGCATGTTAAGATAGCAAAAACATAAACAGATTCAGACTTAGTGAAAAACTGAAGCATGGCAAAACAGTTAACAAGTAGGCATGTTCACGAGCTCGATGCACTCACTACGAGGCATTGCATGACAAACTAAGCATACACCCAGCTAGAAGACATGGCATAGAAGCTATACATGACAAACTAAGCCGCCTAGTTTGTTTTTGTTGTATACAAGTTATGATCAAGAATCTCTGAATGTTGGTTGCATGAAATTTATACCTGCCTGAATATCTGTTTGGTTTGAAGCCGCTAGCATGTTGATGCTTAAATTGTGAAGTCATTGTGGTCAGCGTTTGAGATAGTTGCTAATCGATTAGTCTCATGCCTCTATTTCTCTGAACTGAAGGATCGACTTGGTTTTTTTTCATCGAGGTCTTCATTCTTGAAGATCATCCAGTGGTTTTCTAAGTATTTAGCCAATTTACATCTGCTTCCTGTTTCTAAGTATTGTTGTAGCTGAGATTAAATGTGGCAGACAATCCTCTCAGTTTGTTCAGTTGCTAGCTTTACCTGATCATTAGATGAGCTTGGAGCTAGCACCTGATCACCTGATCATTATACTCCCTCCGTCCTACAATATAAGATCGTTCTTTAAGCTATATTAGATTGAAAAATGATCTTATATTGTGGGACAGAGGCAGTAGTAAACTTACCAGTGGAATGTTCCGTTGCAATTTATTCTTCTGCTTGTTTCCGTTGTATCTAGTTAGGTATTGAATTGCCCTGTTATAATTTCATCTTTGCCATTTTGTTGTTTACGAGTAGCTCTATCATGGGCAGGCTCAGGTCCTAGATTCTGTTGTTCTTTTTCTGGCTGTAACTGGTGCAAGGCCGTGTTTAGGAGTTGCAGGCTACTCTCAATTGCCTGTTGCACGTTTGCCCCTGTCTGGCATCTGCGTGTGTTGTTACAGTTTTTTTTGAAGTGTGTTGTTACAGTTTACAGTCGATTCAATATACAAGTCAGCGCCCGGATTAATTTATCCCAGTGTGTCTGCTATCTGAAACCAGTGAGCAGCTGAAGCTCTTCTAGAACAATTGCATGAGCTTCCATAACTGAATTTTTTGATTTCCTGCCCAAGGTTGCAGTTCTTCTAGAGCAATTACGTGAGCATCAACTGAATTCTTTGATATTCCGCACAAGGTTGTAGTTCTTCCAGAGTAATTTCTTGAGCATCTTTAACTGAATTCTTTGATTTTCTGCGCAAGGTTGCAGTTCTTATTGTACCAGAGCTTACCGGTTGACTGGCTGAGTGAGTGCATCTCTATTGGGGAGTGTGTGTTCCTCGATTCGTATCCTGACTTTAGTAGCTGAAGCTGGAGCGATGTTTTTTTTTTGGCAGTTGGAAGCTGGAGCAAGGTTAACTAGAGTTGAAATTCTCAGTTCAGAAAACCCAGTAGAAACTGACGGAAAAACGTGAAGCGTATTTGGAAAACAATAAAAGGAAACCAAAAGGAGGAATACCAGGGAGAAAAAAGTTTGAAAATAATAATAATCAAAACTGGGTGGAGTGAATAGATGGAACATACTAGGTTAAAAAACTGTTGTAAAATGTTGGGAACAAGTTTCCAAAGGGAAAATGCAGTAAGCCATGCTCAGGGTACATTCAGAATAACATCATCTGCTTCTCGTAGACATACATCAATTGCCCCGTATGTAGACCTGAAAAAACTTTTTGTAAATATGTTCGCCTATCCTTTGAATATGTTACCTACTTAGGGAAAATATGTGTTTATCCAAGTCATGCAAAATGTTCTTGTTCCTAGAAAAAGCATGATAAAGCCTATTGTGTTAGAATCAATTTATTATGTTCAAAATATATGTACACACATCTGATAATTTTTCTATTTCTGAAAAAAATTCATGAAACTGCATCAAAATATTACCCAAGTGTCGGTGGAACTCAAGAAAGCTAAATACAATAAAATAAAAGGTAAAA
>NW_021264706.1:0-2994 GCF_002162155.2 Triticum dicoccoides
TTGCTTTGAGATCGGTGCTATTTTTTTCTGGTTTTCGGCAAAATTGTCCTGTTTGAAAGTATTACATTGTTGTTTCGCAAAAAAAGTATTACAATGTTTTTATTTTCCTGTTTCAAAGTGTATAGTCATGTTTCATTGTTAGAAGAAATTAATTGAGACGTGGCCATCACTACCTCCTTTCCTATTGCCACCGCCTGAATGAAAGAAATGCATATACAGTTATGGTGTGAAATCTGAATGTAATTTTTATTATTTCTAGTGTTCGTTGTACTGTCATGATCGAAGATGAATAAATCAGATGTTTTCCCGCAACGAAAAAAAAGTTATGGTGCGGAATTTATGCAAACATGGCCCAGAGTGAACAACATTAGGACAAACCTATTTTAAACCAAACACAAGCTCTAAATCATCCGTGCATTTCTACTTTAAGGCTGGTCATAGTGGGAGTAATTTAGAGTTGTAACATGCATATATTACTAGTCTATGTTATCATCTTCCTAGTGGGGAGTAACATGTATGTGGTATAATGCAAGCCATCATTTATTAATATGTAGACTCATTTTGCTTTGGGATGTGTTATGTTACAGTAACATATTATGTTACTCCAACCATCTTGTTAGGGAACACAGTAATTTAAAAAAAATTCCCGCGCACATGCAAGATCTATCTAGGTGATGCATATCAACGAGAGGGGAAGAGTGTTGTCTACGTACCCTCGTAGACCGTAAGAGCAAGCGTTATGACAACACGGTTGATGTAGTCGAACGCCTTCACGATCCGACCGATCCTAGCACCGAAGGTACGACACCTCCGCGATCTGCACACGTTCAGCTCGGTGACGTCCCACAAACTCTAGATCCAGTCGAGTGTCGAGGGAGAGTTTCGTCAGCACAACGGCATGATGATGATGATGATGAAGCTACCGGAACAGGGCTTCGCCTAAGCACCGCTACGATATGACTGAGGTGGATTATGGTGGAGGGGGGCACTGCACACGGTTAAGACAATGATAAACTTGTGTGTCTATGGGATGCCCCCTCCCCCGTATATAAAGGAGTGGAGGAGGGGGAGGGCCGGCCCTCTATGGCGCGCCCTAGGGGAGTCCTACTCCCACCGGAAGTAGGATTCCCCCCTTCCAAGTAGTAGGAGTAGGAGAGAAGCAAGGGGATGAGAGAAGGAAGGAAAGGGGGGCCGGCCCCCACCCAATTCGGATTGGGCTAGGGGGCTCGCCTCCCACCTTTCCCCTTCCTCTCTTCTATTCCACTAAGGCCCAATAAGGCCCATATACTCCTCGGGGGGTTCCGGTAACCTCCCGGTACTCCGGAAAATGCTCGAACTCATCCGGAACCATTCCGATGTCCAAACATAGGCTTCCAATATATCGATCTATATGTCTCGACCATTTCGAGACTCCTCGTCATGTCCGTGATCAAATCCGAGACTCTGAATTACCTTCGGTACATCAAAACACATAAACTCATAATATCGATCGTCGCCGAACGTTAAGCGTGCGGACCCTACGGGTTTGAGAACTATGTATACATGACCGAGACTCATCTCCGGTCAATAACCAATAGCGGAACCTGGATGCTCATATTGGTTCCTACATATTCTACGAAGATCTTTATCGGTCAAACCGCACAACAACATACGTTGTTCCCTTTGTCGTGGTATGTTACTTGCCCGAGGTTCGATCGTGGGTATCTCAATACCTAGTTCAATCTCGTTACCGGCAAGTCTCTTTACTCGTTCCGTAATGGACCATCCCGCAACTAACTCATTAGTTACATTGCCTGCAAGGCTTATAGTGATGTGCATTACCGAGAGGGCCCAGAGATACCTCTCTGATACTCGGAGTGACAAATCCTAATCTCGATCTATGCCAACTCAACAAACACCATCAGAGACACCTATAGAGCATCTTTATAATCACCCAGTTACGTTGTGACGTTTGATAGCACACTAAGTGTTCCTCCAGTATTCGGGAGTTGCATGATCTCATAGTCATAGGAACATGTATAAGTTATGGAGAAAGCAATAGCAACAAACTAAACGATCATCGTTCTAAGCTAACGGATGGGTCAAGTCAATCACATCATTCTCTAATGATGTGATCCCGTTAATCAAGTGACAACTCTTGTCTATGGTCAGGAAACATAACCATCATTGATTCAACGAGCTAGTCAAGTAGAGGCATACTAGTGACACTCTGTTTGTCTATGTATTCACACATGTACTAAGTTTTTGGTTAATACAATTCTAGCATGAATAATAAACATTTATCATGATATAAGGAAATATAAATAACAACTTTATTATTGCCTCTAGGGCATATTTCCTTCAGTCTCCCACTTGCACTAGAGTCAATAATCTAGATTACATTGTAATGATTCTAACACCCATGGAGTCTTGGTGTTGATCATGTTTTGCTCGTGAGAGAGGCTTAGTCAACGGGTCTGCAACATTCAGATCCGTATCTATCTTGCAAATCTCTATGTATCCCTCCTTGACTTCATTGCGGATGGAATTGAAGCGTCTCTTGATGTGCTTGGTTATCTTGTGAAATCTGGATTCCTTTGCCAAGGCAATTGCACCAGTATTGTCACAAAAGATTTTCATTGGACCCGATGCACTAGGTATGACACCTAGATCATATATGAACTCCTTCATCTAGACTCCTTCATTTGCTGCTTCCGAAGCAGTGCTACCTCTTGAG
This sequence comes from Triticum dicoccoides, assembly GCF_002162155.2. NCBI lineage: Eukaryota > Viridiplantae > Streptophyta > Magnoliopsida > Poales > Poaceae > Triticum > Triticum dicoccoides. Next base: position 2,717 of record NW_021264706.1, read on the forward strand.
CACTGCGTTGGTTTTCCCTTGAAGAGGAAAGAGTGATGTAGTAAAGTAGCCTAAGTATTTCCCGCAGTTTTTGAGAACCAAGGTATCAATCCAGTAGGAGATCACGCTCAAGTCCCATGCACCTACACAAACAAATAAGAACCTCGCAACCAACGCGATAAAGGGGTTGTCAATCCCTTCATGGTTACTTACTAGAGTGAGATCTGATAGATATGATAAGATAATATTTTTGGTATTTTTATGATAAAGAGAAATAAAGATGCAAAGTAAAATAAACG
>NW_021264707.1:0-1096 GCF_002162155.2 Triticum dicoccoides
TTTTCATGTTGATCGTATCTTCCATACGACTCGTGTTCGACCTTTCGGTCTCCGTGTTCCGAGGCCATGTCTGCACATGCTAGGCTCGTCAAGTTAACCCTAAGTGTTTTCGCTGTGTAAAACTGTCTTACACCCGTTGTATGTGAACGTAAGAATCCATCACACCCGATCATCACGTGGTGCTTAGAAACGACGAACTGTAGCAACGGTGCACAGTTAGGGGAGAACACTTCTTGAAATTTTATAAGGGATCATCTTATTTACTACCGTCGTCCTAAGTAAACAAGATGCATAATACATAATAAACATCACATGCAATTATATAGTTGTGACATGATATGGCCAATATCATATAGCTCCATTGATCTTCATCTTCCGGGCTCCATGATCATCTTGTCACCGGCTTGACACCATGATCTCCATCATCATGATCTCCATCATCGTGTCTTCATGAAGTTGTCACGCCAACGACTACTTCTACTTCTATGACTAACGTTTAGCAATAAAGTAAAGTAGTTTATATGGCGTTATTCAATGACACGCAGGTCATACAAAAAATAATGACAACTCCTATGGCTCCTGCCGGTTGTCATACTCATCGACATGCAAGTCGTGAATCCTATTACAAAGAACATGATCTCACACATCACAATTCATCATTCATCACAACTTCTGGCCATATCACATCACATGATCAATCGCTGCAAAAACAAGTTAGACGTCCTCTAATTGTTGTTGCATCTTTTACGTGGCTGCAATTGGGTTCTAGCAAGAACGTTTTCTTACCTACGAATCACCACAACGTGATTTTGTCAACTTCTATTTACCCTTCATAAGGGCCCTGTTCATCGATTCCGCTCCAACTAAGGTGGGAGAGACAGACACCCGCCAGCCACCTTATGCAACTTGTGCATGTCAGTCGGTGGAACCGGTCTCACGTAAGTGTACGTGTAAGGTTGGTCCGGGCCGCTTCATCCCACAATACCGTTGAGCAAGAAAAGACTAGTAGAGGCAAGTAAGATGACAAAATCCACGCCCACAACAAAGTTGTGTTCTACTCGTGCAAAGAGAACTACGCATAGACCTAGCTCATGAT
>NW_021264708.1:0-1184 GCF_002162155.2 Triticum dicoccoides
AGCCTCCAATTAAGTTGTGGAGATTGCCCCAACCTTGTTTGTAAAGGTCCGGTCGCCGCCTTCAAGGGCACCAATAGTGGAATCACGACTCTTGCATTGTGCGAGGGCGTCAGGAGATTACGGTGGCTAGTGGCTTCTTGGGGAGCATTGTGCCTCCACACCGCTCTAACGGAGACGTACTTCCCCTCAAAAGGAAGGAACTTCGGTAACACATCCTCGTCTCCACCGGCTCCACTCTTGGTTATCTTATCCCTTTACTTGTGCAAGCTTATTTGTGTTCCTCTCCTTGCTTGCTCGTGTGCTTGTGTTGTCGCATCATATAGGTTGTCCACCTAGTTGCACATCTAGACAACCTTTATTATTGCAAAGTTTAAATTGGTAAAGAAAAGATTAAAAATTGTTAGTTGCCTATTCACCCCCCCTCTAGTCAACCATATTGATCCTTTCAATTGGTATCAGAGCCTCGTCTCTTTTTAAGGACTTTACCGTCCGTAGAGTATGGTTGACGCGTCGTAGATGATGTGGGGGAGCACTCCGGTGCGAATCCGACATCATCTACGGGAGATGGGAGTACCTCGATCTCTCGTGAGGAATTCAATGTGGCGTTGGACACATTGAAAAACTCCATGACGAGCGTGGTCAAGGACATGTTTAAGGAATTCCTAGAAGGGCTTAAACTTTCCACCGCACCCGTGAAAGTGGGTGATCCCGCCAACACGGGAGCGGATGCTAACTCCGATAAGGGGGAAGCTACTAGTGAGAAAGCCCCCTCGTCCAGTGGTAAGAATGGCACCGGCATCTTCGCCCATGTGCAACCTCACGTTTATGGTGGACCGATTCCTTCCACTCATTTGAATCATGCCGGTCCACCACCTAAGATTGACAAAAAGGAGGATTTTGATTCTTGGGTTTATCGTTTTAAGCGTCATTTAAATCATGTGAACACTAACCTTTGGAGAATCATTGAAGAAGGTTTCTATCCGCATGATCCGAGCAACTTTTCTCCTAGAGAGGTCGTGGATCATCAATTCAATGAGAATGCTCTCTTCATCATCCAAGAAGCAATCCTTCCCGAAGACCTCCCTCATCTCCGGCCTTACACCCGTGCCAAAGATGCTTGGCTCAAGGTGGTTTCCATGTATCGAGGAAGCGCAAGCATTCAACGTTCCAATTATGAAGTGGTC
>NW_021264709.1:0-1194 GCF_002162155.2 Triticum dicoccoides
TGGCCGGCGGCAATGGGCTCTCGGGCTCGGCGGAGACGATGGATACGGCACGAAATTGAACGAAAATACGGAGGGGAAACGAAGAGGAGCTCACGTCGAGTCCGCAGGGGTGGTCAGTGGGCTCGGGGAGGGGCTGGTGACGACGGGAGGTCGCCGGCGATCTTGGTGGCCCGAGGAGGAAGAAGGCGTCGGGGACGGCGCTCCGAGGCTTCCGGCGTCACATGGGTTGGTGGAGACGAAGAAGAAGGCGCGGCGGTTCTTCTGGAGGCATCGGCGAGGCGAGGGGTGGCCGGTGGCCGCGGCGAACGGCGTCGGTGGCGACGGCTGCGCTCGGCACGAGAGGGAGAGAGGAACAGAGGAGGGGGAGAGCTCGGGAGAGAGTGAGGGGCGGCCGGGGAGGCCGCGTGTCGACGTCCAGGGCGTCCAGAGCGTCGGGGGAGAGCGGTAAGCAGGAGCTGGCGAGGCGCGTGGCCAGCGCGCGGCGGGCACGCGCTCGTCCTCCTGTCCAGGGAGGAAGACGACAGGGAGGCTGTGGTGGTGGGCTGGGCCGGCCACTTGGGCCGCCAGGTAAGCCCAAGTGAGATTCCTTCTCTCTCTCTGCTTTCTGTTTTATATCTCTGTTTTCTATTTTGTTCTGTTTTGTTTTGGTTTAGTAAAAATACTAAACCATTTTATAAAATCCTGAAAATAATTATGTGGCAAGAACTAAAATATACCAAACCACATAAAATGTTCCAGAATTATTGGACATATATTAATTATATATAAAATATAAATCCAATGCAATTAGTTATTGAATTAATTCAAATGGCCAAAACAAATATTTCTGTGACTCCAAAAATATTGGTTTGAATTTTACCTCTTACCAATATTTCTATAGAATAACAGGAACATTTTCTTGGATTCATTTGAGAAGAATTAAATGTTGGTTATTTTTAGAGGTTTTCTGAGGCTTTTGAAAATTCCTCAATTCAAATTTCATTTGAATTTAAACATGATGCACACACCAGACAGCACCAGAAGCTAGGGATGTGACAACTCACCCCCACTAAACAAAAATCTCGTCTCGAGATTCAAGCGTAGGGTAAGGTGAAGGGGAAACGCAACTAGTATAATGTTCACGATCCAGGGTGCACTTCAAATGAACGTTGATTTGAACACCATCTTTGTCTTGTCGTCTTGCTCTGAGAAATC
>NW_021264710.1:0-1191 GCF_002162155.2 Triticum dicoccoides
GGCTAACAGGACTCCGGTACTCAAAGTGTGACATTTCCCCGAAGGGACAGACACAGGAACGAAGAAGGACACATGCCGGCCAGCCTAAGTGTTCCAGAGCAGTAGCAAGCTACCATGGCTCAGCGGTAACACTAGGAGACATTTCCCGGTAAGAGAGGCTACTAAAGATAAACAACTAGGTAGTCAGATCCCACACATACCAAGCATTTCAATCATACACACAATATGCTCGATATGTGCAAATACAACGAAGCATCACAACATGACTCTATGACACAAGTACTTTATTTAAGGCTCAGAGAGCCATACATAACATACACAAAGGTACGGGTCTCACGACCCAACATACAAGTCATACAGTCATACAAACCAGCAGCGGAAGTAACTTGTCTGGGTACAGACAACTAGTAAAATAAAAGAGGCTTGGAAAGCCTAGCTATACTACATGGTCCTTCACAAGCTCAGGGTCACCACCTGGGCCTTTAGCCTACTCGTTGATGTCAATGTCTACATAGAACCCATCAGAAGGGGTTGCAGCGTCTTCTGTAAAAATGTAAATTATAGCAACATGAGTACAAAGGTACTCAGCAAGACTTACATCAGATCCTACATACATGCATATTATCAAGAAGGGTTGGTGGAGTTATTGCAGCAAGCCAGCTTTGACTTTTGGCTAGACTATCCTACGATACTTCAACTTGAAATGGTTTTGCGCACACGAGTCCACTACTCACCACTTCAATATACTACCGAGGATCCACCTCCGTCTCCCTATGGAAGAGCCATCCTCGGCACTCACACTTATCTTGAGGCTTTTAGCAGTTTCCATTTACTTGTCTATGAACTGTATAGGCAACCAAGTAGTCCTTTACCGCGGACGCGGCTATTCGAATAGATCATGTTAACCCTGCAGGGGTGTACTTCTTCATACACGCTCTCACCACTTACCGTCGTTTACACGACATGTACTCGGCAACCTTCAAGCGGAAGCCCAATGTGGGTGTCGGCCACGACCTACCTAATCACCTAAGCCTCCAGTCCAGGTTTATCGCCTATTCAGGTTCCATCCGCAGGGAGTCCGGCCGAGGTTTCCCATACGGCCCCGAACGATGTGAACAGGGTTCCCGAGATACCTAACGGGTATTCGGTACACCGTGCCACGTACCTACCGCATCACAGCCCACCCCTACG
>NW_021264711.1:0-1318 GCF_002162155.2 Triticum dicoccoides
GCGTCCCGCCTCTTCGGACATGCCACCACACCACCCCGCATGTATGAGGGCCCGGTGCGATGCTCCGGTGGCATTGCTACCCCCGGTGCCCCTGTCCTGCCTAACCCTGTAGTGTTTGACCACGGGATCTAGACCTTTGACTTTGCACGGAAGGGCTTTGACCAGTGGACCTCCCCAACCGGTTGTGTTAGGTCAGCCCATAGGAACACTTTGGAGCAACATCCGGGCCAGACCCACAGCAAGATCCCCTCCGTGTAGACCCCACGCGTCCGTTTCCCCCCTCCAAGTGCCGGCGGCAGCGCCGTCCATGAGAGGGGGCACACCCTGGACACGCGTGCCGGGCGTTTGCAACTGCCACAACACTTCCAGACTTGTGAGAGGCCGCCTACGCAAGATTTGGCAGCATGCTAGCCCCCGGAGGCCGCCGGCCACAACCGTAGACGCGCGAAGGGCAATCCGCGTAGAGGGAATTATTCGGATACTTCTCCATCACCAAAAATTATGAAAAAATACCATCGGTCCTATAGCACATGTGCCCACGTCGTGCAAAAAAACTCATGATTTTATCGCGCTACGAGTATTTAGTAATATTGACGCCGCATCGTTACCGCAGAACGTCTACTACCGTGTCATCGCCGTCCGTGAGGGGGGGGGGCACGCACCGGAGACACGTACCGCCTCTTCGGACATGCCACCACACCACCCCGCATGTATGAGGGCCCAGTGCGACGCTCCGGTGGCATTGCTACCCCTCCCCCCAGTGGCCCCGTCCAGTCTAACCCTGTAGCGTCTGACCACGGGATCTAGACCTTTGACTTTGCACAGAAGGGCTTTGACCAGTGGACCTCCCCACCCGGTTGTGTTAGGTCAGCCCATAGGAACACTTTGGAGCAACATCCGGGCAGACCCACATCAAGATCCCCTCCGTGTAGACCCCACGCGTCCGTTTCCCCCCTCCAAGTGCTGGCGGCAGCGCCGTCCGTGAGGGAGGGCACACCCCGGACACGCGTGCAGGGCGTTTGCAACCGCCACAACACTTCCAGACTTGTGAGAGGCCGCCTATGCAAGATTTGGCGGCATGCTAGCCCTCGGAGGCCACCGACCACAGCCGTAGACGCGCGAAGGGCAATCCGCGTAGAGGGAATTTTTCGGATACTTCTCCATCACCAAAAATTATGAAAAAATACCATCGTTCCTATAGCACATCTGCCCATGTCGTGCAAAAAAACTCTTGATTTTATCGCACTCCGAGTATTTAGTAATATTGACGCTGCATCGTTACCGCAGAACGTCTACTGCCGTGTCATCGCCGTCCGTG
>NW_021264712.1:0-1385 GCF_002162155.2 Triticum dicoccoides
AGCGTATTGAACAGAATACAGCACACCATCAGAGGGCTAACGTGGTGTCACTCAGTGATTTTATCAAATTGCATCCACCCACGTTCCACCACTCCGTCGAGCCTCTCGACGCTGATGACTGGCTTCGCAGTATCTCTCACAAACTGCGTTCCGCACTGGTAGCGGAGGCTGACAAGGTCACCTTTGCTGCATATCATCTTGAAGGCCCCGCCAGTCTATGGTGGGAGAATTATGGAGCTATGCGCCCAGCGGGCCATGTCACTACTTGGGCTGAATTCAGCGAGGCTTTCCGTGAACATCACATTCCGGAGGGTCTCATGGACCGTAAACGTGAAGAATTTTGCAGTTTCACCCAAGGCCGACTTTCTGTGGATGCTTACAGCAGGGAGTTTGGTAATCTCGCACGATATGCAACCGAGGAAGTGTCTACCGATGCCAAGAAGCAAGCAAGGTTCCGTAAGGGACTTAGTCCTGAGCTTCGCCGCGACCTCCGTCTGCATGAGTGCACATCTTTTTCGAAACTTGTCAACAAAGCCATCAGTGCCGAAACTGGTCAGACTGACTATGACGCAACACGCAAGCATGGACGGGACACGGGTTCCTCATCCGGTGCTGGTCCTCAGAAGCGCCGCGTGTGGGTACCCAACACCGCCCTGCCACCCAGGTTTACACCGAGGCCATCCTTCCAGGCGCCTCGCCCCGTTCAACAGTCTGCTCCAGCCAAGCCCTATGGGGGTCCAATTAACAATGCTCCTCCACGTACCAGTTCCGTGACTTGTTTCAAGTGTGGGGAATCTGGTCACTATATGCGTGAGTGTCCCCAGACCAACCCCAACCAGTCTGCTAAAGCTGTTGGCCGTGGCAAGCCGACAGGAAAAATATTCCACGCCAAGCCGGTCACCGCTTCACGTGGCCATGTCAATTGTATCTCTGCCGAAGAAGCTCAAGAGGATCCCAACGTCGTTCTCGGTACGCTTCTTGTTAACTGCCACCCGGCATCTGTTCTTTTCGATACAGGAGCCTCTCATTCTTTTATATCCGAAAGTTATGCTCGTTTGCATAACGTTGCATTCTGTGACATGCCATCCACTATGGAAATCTCTACCCCTGGGTCTAGATGGCAGACCTCTAGGGTAAGTTATGGAAATGAGATCCAAGTCGACAGACTTGTTTTCCTTGCGTCTTTGATAGCCCTTAAATCTTCAGATATTAATATCATTCTGGGTATGGACTGGATGTCGGCTCATCATGCCCAAATCGATTGCTTCTCTAGGACTGTTCAACTCACCCATCCTTCGGGAAAGATAGTTAATGTCTTGACCCGAATAGCCAAGCGACAATTATATTCTCTTAACGCCAGCCCTTTGCCAGACCTTGAGGACGTT
>NW_021264713.1:0-1281 GCF_002162155.2 Triticum dicoccoides
TTTTTTTCTCTATCTTTTTTTCTCTCTCCCTCTTTCCAAAACAAACTAGATAAGATGTAGATTGGATCAAGCGAAGATGGGAACGATCTCAACTATGATTATGACAATGAACGGTGGGTAGCACGTGGAGGAAATTGATGGATGGGTGGTGGACAGCGGAAGGGATAACGATGCAGCGGCGACGTGACTAATGTGAACAGAACTCGAAACTCTAAACGACCTAGACACTAAGACCAGCAACTCGACACGACGATGCAACCGATAATTCAACTATGCAAGCAATGAAAAGAAAATTGCAAAGGCTCAGACTGGCTTGGACAAAGGATGAATAGATCTAACTCTTTTTTGTGGATTTTTCTTGGACAATAGGTAAGAAAATAAATCTAATCTAGGAAAACTGGAAATTCTCACCGAGCAACCTGAAAACTGATACCACTTGATAGAGGCTAAGGTGTCCCGATGTTTCGATGAGATGGTGGCTATCGTTTTCTATGAGAGTCGACCTTGACGATCCGACTACGAACGTGCGAGACGTCGCGCCTTAGCAATCGCTAAACCAACTTCCGAGGGTTATTGACCACGCCGGAGCACGATCAACCTGACCACGAGGGTCTGTTTCCTGCGAGCAAACGAAGAACAAGCAAGAAACTGAGATTGCAATCGGGATATTGCGAATATAAGATGAAAGCTTTATTGATCAAGGTGGGGTTCTGTGACGTCTTGGTCTGGTCGTTGGACACAAACGAAGTACGCGAAGTTGCAGCTATGGCGAACTTTTAATTTAAATAAAACCCAAGGAAAAAGCTACTAGATGGATCTACTTATATAGGAGCAAGGGGTGGCGGCCAAGGAGGTGGGAGGACGTCCCAAGTCAGCCTAAAACTAACCCTAGGTCGTACAAGGCTCATGGGCCCAAGTGGAGGTGATGCAACACCTTTGGGCTTGTAGTTTGACTCGGATTCTGTTGCAACGTCAGATTGTTTCGTCCGTAACTCAACACTCCGGACGAATTTGAAGGTGGATCCAATTGGGTTGGAAATATCACGAAATCTAGTTTCCAACAAAAAATGAATCACCCAATTCGGAGTCCGTATGAAAAAGTTGTTGGCGTTTTGAGTCAGGTATGTCTGTGCAGTCCGAATCTGAATCCAGAACGTGAGAGACTTGGACTCTATCTTCTCTTGGCCCAAAAGTGACGTGAGAGGACTTTTTGAACACAACCTAAACTTCTCCTTTTCCCTTATCTTCATATGTGGATTGTACAAATGTCCCATACACCTA
>NW_021264714.1:0-1261 GCF_002162155.2 Triticum dicoccoides
CCCCTCACGCTAGCCAAATTCTCAGCACCAAGTAGAGATACTACTTGTGCTTCCATAAACCCTTAAACCAGTTTTGCCATGAGAGTCTACCATATCTACCTATGGATTGAGTAAGATCCTTCAAGTAAGTTGTCATCGGTGCAAAGCAATAAAAATTGCTCTAAACATGTATGATTGATTGGTGTGGGAGAAATAAGCTTTATACGATCTTGTGATGTGAAAGTAATAAAAGCGACGGACCGCATAATAAAGGTTCATATCACAAGGGGCAATATAAAGTGACGTTCTTTCGCATTGAGATTTTGTGCATCCAACCATAAAAGCGCATGGCAACCTTGCTTCCTTCTGCGAAGGGCCTATCTTTTATTATTATCCTCTACCTTATGCAAGAGTCATGGTGATATTCACCTTTCCTTTTTACATTTTATCCTTTGGCAAGCACAGTGTGTTGGAAAGATCATGATTGATATATCTAATTGGATGTAGGGGGCATGAGTTATTATTGTTGAGATTACCCTTGAGGTAAAAGGTTGGGAGGCGAAACTATAAGCCCCTATCTTTCTCTGTGTCCGATTAAAACTCTGTAACCACAAGTATCGTGTGAGTGTTTGCAATTATGAAGGACTAAATGATAGCTGAGTATGTGGACTTGCTATTAAGCTCTGACATAGACTCTTTCCGATGTTATGATAAATTGCAATTGCTTCAATGACTAAGACTATAGTTTGTTGGTTCTCAATAAAGTTTATGATTCGTACTCTGCATTGTGAATGGATTATTACTTGAACATAAGTAATCGTATGACATTTCCTATATATGGTGCTGTTATGAGAATAATCATGATGCATTCATGTCCGTATTTTGTTTTTGTATTGACGCCTCTACCTCTAAACATGGGGACATATTTATCGTTATAGGCTTTCGCTTGAGGACAAGCGAGGTCTAAGCTTGGGGGAGTTGATACGCCCATTTTGCATCATGCTTTTATATCGATATTTATCGCATTATGGGCTGTTATTTCACGTTATGTCACAATACTTATGGCTATTCTCTTTTATTTTACAAGGTTTACATGAAGAGGGAGAATGCCGGCAGCTGGAATTTTGGGCTGGAAAAGGAGAAAATATTGGAGACCTATTCTGCGCGACTCCAAAAGTCCTGAAACTCCACGAAATATCTTAAAATAAATAAATAAAAATCGTCGCCAAAGATGAAGGCCAGGGGGCCCACACCCTGCTCACGAGGGTGTGGGGCGCCCCCC
>NW_021264715.1:0-1509 GCF_002162155.2 Triticum dicoccoides
CTCAATCCTCATGGTTTATATATGCCTTTGCCTGTACCTAGTGTTCCTTGGGAGGATATATCTATGGACTTTGTTTTAGGTTTACCTCGAACAAAGAAGGGGAGGGATAGCATATTTGTTGTCGTGGATAGATTCTCGAAAATGGCACACTTTATACCATGTCATAAAAGCGATGATGCTGTTAATGTTGCTGATTTGTTCTTTCGTGAAATTATTCGCTTGCATGGTTTGCCAAATACTATTGTTTCAGATCGTGATACTAAATTTCTTAGCCACTTTTGGAGATGTTTATGGGCTAAGTTGGGGACTAAACTGCTTTTTAGTACTACTTGTCACCCCCAAACTGATGGACAAACTGAAGTAGTCAATAGAACGTTGTCTACTATGCTTAGGGCTGTTTTGAAGAATAATAAGAAAATGTGGGAGGAATGCTTGCCTCATATTGAATTTGCTTATAATCGTTCATTGCATTCTACTATTAAGATGTGCCCTTTTGAAGTTGTGTATGGTTTCCTACCTCGTGCACCTATTGATTTGTTGCCTCTTCCATCTTCGGAGAAGGTTAATTTTGATGCTAAACAACGTGCTGAATTGATTTTAAAAATGCATGAGTTAACTTAGGAAAACATTGAGCGCATGAATGCTAAATATAAACTTGCTGGAGATAAGGGTAGAAAACATGTTGTGTTGCACCTGGAGATCTTGTTTGGTTACATTTGCGTAAGGATAGATTTCCTGATTTGCGCAAATCAAAGTTAATGCCACGTGCTGATGGTCCCTTTAAGGTGTTAGAGAAAATAAATGATAATGCATATAAACTTGAGCTGCCTGTAGATTTTGGGGTTAGTCCCACTTTTAACATTGCAGATTTGAAGCCTTATTTGGATGAGGAAGATGAACTTCCCTCGAGGACGACTTCATTTCAAGAAGGGGAGGATGATGAGGACATCAATACAATTGTTACACCCACAGCCCCTGCTGCTATACATACTGGACCAATTACTAGAGCTCGTGCACGCCAACTAAATTACCAGGTACTTTCGTTTCTTGGTAATGATTCTAATGTTTATGAGAATATGATGCTGCCTAAATTGGATACATTTGTTTTGCTTACAAATGAAGGGCCTAGCTTGGAGAAGGATGAACATTGGAGCAAGAACAAGCATGGAGATGATGCCATGTGCAAGGGGAACAAGAACGGAGTTACAAGTGATGATTTCAGGACTTTGAAGCCACCATAATGGGTGCATGAAGCCTTGGACGAAATATACAAGATGCCACTTCATAAATTTCGTCCCGAGGCTATTTTAGGTGCTGCGTCACCTTATTATTGGGCCAGGCCCATGTAATTTCGAAATACATAAGTATAGGCTATTTTTAGAGTCCGTATGTGTGGGGAAACAAGAGATAGGGTTGATTTCGGACCCCTCCACCAAGGGCCACGAAATTCCCCCCCTCTTCCTCCATATATACAGCCCTTAGGGCATCGTTTAGACTTTGGGTTTTGTT
>NW_021264716.1:0-1510 GCF_002162155.2 Triticum dicoccoides
AAGCTACCATGGCTCGGTGGAAACACTAGGAGACATTTCCCGGTAAGAGAGGCTACTAAAGATAAACAACTAGATAGTCAGATCCCACACATACCAAGCATTTCAATAACATACACACAATATGCTCGATATGTGCAATACAACATGGCATCACAAAATGACTCTACGACTCAGTAGTTTATATTCAAAAGGCTCCGAGGAGCGAGATATTACAATCATGGGTCTCATGACCCAACACTCAGAGCATACAAGTCAAAGCACAAGCGGAAGCTATCATGTCTGAGTACAGACATCTATAAATGAAAAAGGCTGAGAAGCCTGACTATCTATCAGATCCTGCCGAGGGCACAAGATCGTAGCTGAGGTAACAAGCTAAACGTCGAAGTCCACGCGGAACTACTAACGAGACCGAAGTCTCTCTGCAAAAACATAAATAGGCAAACGTGAGTACAAATGTACCTAGCAAGACTTACATCAGAACTATCTACATATGCATCATTATCAACAAAGGGGATGGTGGGGTTTAACTGCAGCAAGCCAGCTTTGACTCGGTGGCTATCCTGAACTACGACTGCAAGTAACTCTTTTGAGGTGGCGCACACGAGTCCACATATTCACCATATCAATACACCACTATGGATCCGCTCCCGTCTCCCTACGAGAACGCCATCCATAGCACTCACGCTTATCTTGCGTATTTTAGAGTATCCACTTTCACTTTTCTATGAACTATGCAAGGGGTCCAAGTTTCCATATCCGAGGAATCCGGCTATTCGAATAGATAATGATAACCCTGCAGGGGTGTACTTCTTCACACACGCTCTCGCCACTTACCGCCCTGTACACGTCATGTACCTCGGCAACCTTCAAGCGGAAGCCGGGCGAGGGAGTCGGCCACGACCTGACTAACCGAACAAGTCTCTAGTCCAGGTTTATCGCCTATTCGGGTTCCATCCGCAAGGAAATCCGGCCGGGGTGTCGCTCACGGCCCCAAACGATGTGTGCAGGGTTCCCAAGCCCACCAACCGGGTGCCACTTGGTACACCGTGCCACTGTGCCTAGTCTGTCCCAAGCCCACCTGTACCGGGTGCCACTTGGTAGACTACCAACACTACCTACAAACACCAGAAACTAGTTGCAACTCCTGGACAGAGATCAAGTTGATTAATAAGTCGAGAGAGCTTGGAGTGCCCGGAGCCCAATGTGTGGTAGTAACTGATCATGGATCACAAACACAGAACTCAGTTCCTGAGGACGGCTGCAATGAGACAACCCACCATGTACTCCTACATGGCCTCTCACCGCTACCTTTACCAAATCGTGTTCACACACTTAGTTCACACCCAGTAGGACATGTTCACACGCCTCTGATTCATCCCCGATGAATCAGACCTGACTCAACTCTAAGCAGTAGCAGGCATGACAAACAAACATGAATGAGTAGGCACATCAGGGCTCAAACAACTCCTACTCATGCTAGTGGGTTTCATCTATTTACTGTGGCAATGAC
>NW_021264717.1:0-1165 GCF_002162155.2 Triticum dicoccoides
CACAGGATCATGTGATGCATAGCAACGAGAGGAGAGTGTTGTCTACGTACCCAACGCAGACCGACTGCGGAAGCGATGACACGACGTAGAGGAAGTAGTCGTACGTCTTCACGATCCAACCGATCAAGCACCGAAACTACGGCACCTCCGAGTTCGAGCACACGTTCAGCTCGATGACGATCCCCGGACTCCGATCCAGCAAAGTGTCGGGGAAGAGTTTCGTCAGCACGACGGCGTGGTGACGATCTTGATGGAATACAGGAGCAGGGCTTCGCCTAAACTCCGCTACAGTATTATCGAGGAATATGGTGGCAGGGGGCACCGCACACGGCTAAGGAATCGATCACGTGGATCAACTTGTGTCAACTTGTGTGTTTAGAGGTGCCCCTGCCTCCGTATATAAAGGAGCCAAGGGGGGGAGGAGGCGCCGGCCAGGAGGAGGTGGCGCAGGAGGAGTCCTACTCCTACCGGGAGTAGGACTCCCCCCCCCCCAATCCTATTCCAACTAGGATTCCCAAGGGGGAAAGAGGGAGAGGGGTGGCCGGCCACCTCTCCTAGTCCTAATAGGACTAGGGGAAGGGGGGAGGCGCGCAGCCCCCTTGGGCTGCCCCTTTCTCCTTTCCACTAAGGCCCATGATGGCCCATATGGCTCCCGGGGGGTTCCGGTAACCCGGTAAAATCCCGATTTCACCCGGAACACTTCCGATGTCCAAACATAGACTTTCAATATATCAATCTTTATGTCTCGACCATTTCGAGACTCCTCGTCATGTCCGTGATCACATCCGGGACTCCGAACAACCTTCGGTACATCAAAATGCATAAACTCATAATATAACTGTCATCGTAACCTTAAGCGTGCGGACCCTACGGGTTCGAGAATAATGTAGACATGACCGAGACACGTCTCCGGTCAATAACCAATAGCGGGACCTGGATGCCCATATTGGCTCCTACATATTCTACGAAGATCTTTATCGGTCAGACCGCATAACAACATACGTTGTTCCCTTTGTCATCGGTATGTTACTTGCCCGAGATTCGATCGTCGGTATCCAATACCTAGTTCAATCTCGTTACCGGCAAGTCTCTTTACTCGTTCCGTAATACATCATCTCACAACTAACATATTAGTTGTAATGCTTGCAAGGCTTATGTGATGTGT
>NW_021264718.1:0-1465 GCF_002162155.2 Triticum dicoccoides
CACATGGGCTGTAGGGGGTGCGCCTTGGCCTACATGGGCCAAGGGCACCAGCCCCAAGAGGCCCATGCGCCTGGGGAAACCCTAAAGGAAGAGTCCCAGCAGGGGAAGGCACCTCCTAGGTGCCTTGGGGGGGGAGGACTCCTCCCCTGGCCGCCGCCCCTTGGAGATTGGATCTCCTAGGGGCTGGCGCACCCCCCCTTGGGATCCCTATATATAGTGGAGTAGGAGGGCCTCCCAAATACACCTTATGCCTTTGGTGCAGCCCCTCCCTCTCTCCCAAGTTCTTCTCCTCTCCCATGGTGCTTGGCGAAGCCCTGCTGGATTGCCACGCTCCTCCACCACCACCACGCCGTTGTGCTGCTGCTGGATGGAGTCTTCCTCAACCTCTCCCTCTCTCCTTGCTGGATCAAGGCATGGGAGACGTCACCGGGCTGTACGTGTGTTGAACGCGGAGGTGCCGTCCGTTCGGCACTTGATCATCGGTGATCTGAATCACGACGAGTACGACTCCATCAACCCCGTTCACTTGAACGCTTCCGCTTAGCGATCTACAAGGGTATGTAGATGCACTCCCCTTTCTACTCGTTGCTGGTCTCTCCATAGATAGATCTTGGTGATTCGTAGGAAATTTTTTGAATTTCTGCTACGTTCCCCAACAGTGGCATCATGAGCTAGGTCTATTGCATAGATTCTTTGCACGAGTAGAACACAAAGTAGTTGTGGGTGTTGATGTTGTTCAATATGCTTACCGTTACTAGTCCAATCTTGTTTCGACGGTATTGTGGGATGAAGCGGCCCGGACCGACCTTACACGTACTCTTACGTGAGACAGGTTCCACCGATTGACATGCACTTGGTGCATAAGGTGGCTAGCGGGTGCCAGTCTCTCCCACTTTAGTCGGAACGGATTCGATGAAAAGGGTCCTTATGAAGGGTAAATAGCAATTGGCATATCACGTTGTGGTTTTGCGTAGGTAAGAAACGTTCTTGCTAGAACTCATAGCAGCCACGTAAAACATGCAAACAACAATTAGAGGACGTCTAACTTGTTTTTGCAGGGTATGCTATGTGATGTGATATGGCCAAGAAGAATGTGATGAATGATATGTGATGTATGAGATTGATCATGTTCTTGTAATAGGATTCACGACTTGCATGTCGATGAGTATGACAACCGGCAGGAGCCATAGGAGTTGTCTTTATTTTTTGTATGACCTGCGTGTCATTGAAGAACGCCATGTAAACTACTTTACTTTATTGCTAAACGCGTTAGCCATAGAAGTAGAAGTAGTCGTTGGCGTGACAACTTCATGAAGACACGATGATGGAGATCATGGTGTCATGCCGGTGACGATGATGATCATGGAGCCCCGAAGATGAAGATCAAAAGGAGCAAAATGATATTGGCCATATCATGTCACTATTTGATTGCATGTGATGTTTATCATGTTTATGCATCTTGTTT
>NW_021264719.1:0-745 GCF_002162155.2 Triticum dicoccoides
CACCAAACTGACCATAAGCTCCAAAACACACAAAGAGAAGAACCAAACAAGAATAGATAATATAGTAAGAAGAGGCAGGGGAGGTACGCTAACAAATAGAGGAGTGAAACCTCCAACTGAGAAGAACCGGCATAACCTCCAACATCGAAAACATCATAGAAGATGCGAGTGAACTCCGTTTTGGATGAACTCGAGCTTGTCACCAAGATGACCATAAGCTCCAAAACTCACAAAGAGAAGAACCAAACAATAACCGATAATATAGTAAGAAGAGGCAGGGGAGGTATGCCAACAAATAGAGGAGTGAAACCTCCAACTGAGAAGAACCGTCATAACCTCGAACATCGAAAACATCATAGAAGTTGCGAGTGTACTCCTTTTTTGATGAACTCGAGCTTGTCACCAAGATGACCATAAGCTCCAAAACTCACAAAGAGAAGAACCAAACAAGAACCGATAATATGGTAAGAAGAGGCAGGGGAGGTATGCCAACTAATAGAGGAGTGAAACCTCCAACCGAGAAGAACCGGCATAACCTCCAACATCGAAAACATCATAGAAGATGCGAGTGAACTCCGTTTTCGATGAACTCGAGCTTTTCGCCAAGATGACCATAAGCTCCAAAACTCACAAAGAGAAGAACCAAACAAGAACCGATAATATAGTAAGAAGAGGCAGGGGAGGTATGCCAACTAATAGAGGAGTGAAACCTCCAAATGAGAAGAACCGGCATAACCTCCAACGT
>NW_021264720.1:0-1017 GCF_002162155.2 Triticum dicoccoides
CAATCGCAGTTTGGGCCGATTTTGGCCCGTTTCTTGCACTATTAGTTAGTTTTGGGCGTCCCGCAGTGATTTCCACGATTGACGAACTCCGTGGTGCGTTTACATGTCAGTCATGCATCAACACACAATTTTGGTCGACTCTGGTCCATTTCGTGCACGATTATTCACCATTTTGGCGTCCCAGAGCGATTTCCATGATTGACAATTCCCGGGGTGCGTTTGCGTGTCTGTCCTCAACACTCACAGTTTGGGCCAATTCTGACGCGATTCGAGGACTATTACTCAACATTTAGGGGTCCCGAAGCAATTTCCATAGTTGTTGAACCCCAAAATGCGTTTACGTGCCGGTCATGAACACTCACAGTTGTGGCCGATTCTGGCCCGTTTCGTGGACTATTACTCACTGTTTGGGGTCCCGGAGTGCTTTCCTTGATTAACAAACCCCGGGGTGCGTTTACGTATCGGTCATCAACACTCATGGTTTTTGTCGATTCTGACTCGTTTTGTGGACTATTACTCACCGTTTTGGGGTCCCGAAGAGATTTCCATAGTTGTTGAACCCCAAGGTGCGCTTACATGTATGTCATCAACAATCGCAGTTTGGGCCGAATTTTGGCCCATTTCTTGGACTATTACTTAGTTTCGGGGGTCCTGGAGTGATTTCCACAATTTACGAACCCCGTGGTGCGTTTACGTTTCGGTCATCAACACTCACAATTTTGGCCGATTCTGGTCCGTTTCGTGCACTATTACTCACCGCTTTGGGGTCCCAGAGCGATTTCCATGGTTGTTGAACTCCAAGGTGCACTTATGTGTCTGTCATCAACATTCATAGTTTTTGCCAATTCTGGCCCGTTTCTTGGACTATTACTCTGTTTTGGCGTCCCGGTGTGATTTCCATGATTGACGAACACCGGGGTGCGTTTATGTGTCGGTTAGCAACACTCGTATTTTGGGCCGCTTCTGGCCCGTTTCGTCGACTATTACTCACCGTTTTGGGGCCCCAAAGCGATTTCC
>NW_021264721.1:0-1226 GCF_002162155.2 Triticum dicoccoides
GGCGAGTAATAGTGCACGAAATGGACCAGAATCGGCCAAAATTGTGAGTGTTGATGACCGAAACGTAAACGCACCACGGGGTTCGTAAATTGTGGAAATCACTCCAGGACCCCCGAAACTAAGTAATAGTCCAAGAAATGGGCCAAAAATCGGCCCAAACTGCGATTGTTGATGACATACATGTAAGCGCACCTTGGGGTTCAACAACTATGGAAATCTCTTCGGGACCCCAAAACGGTGAGTAATAGTCCACGAAACGAGTCAGAATCGACAAAAACCATGAGTGTTGATGACCGATACGTAAACGCACCCCGGGGTTTGTTAATCAAGGAAAGCACTCCGGGCCCCAAACCTGTGAGTAATAGTCCATGAAACGGGCCAGAATCGGCCAAAACTGCGAGTGCCACAAAACGAGCCCGAATCGGCCGAAACTGTGAGTGTTGATGATCGACACGTAAACGCACCCCGGGGTTTGTTAATTGCGCAAGTCACGCCGGGACCCCAAACAGTGAGTAATAGTCCACGAAACGGGCCAGAATCGGCCACAACTGTGAGTGTTCATGACCGGCACGTAAACGCATTTTGGGGTTCAACAACTATGGAAATTGCTTCGGGACCCCTAAATGTTGAGTAATAGTCCTCGAATCGCGTCAGAATTGGCCCAAACTGTGAGTGTTGAGGACAGACACGCAAACGCACCCCGGGAATTGTCAATCATGGAAATCGCGCTGGGACGCCAAAATGGTGAATAATCGTGCACGAAATGGACCAGAGTCGACCAAAATTGTGTGTTGATGACTGACATGTAAACGCACCACGGAGTTCGTCAATCGTGGAAATCACTGCGGGACGCCCAAAACTAATTAATAGTGCAAGAAACGGGCCAAAATCGGCCCAAACTGCGATTGTTGATGATCGACACGTAAGCGCACCATGGGGTTCAACAACCATGGAAATCGCTTTGGGGCCCCAAAACGGTGAGTAATAGTCGACGAAACGGGCCAGAAGCGGCCCAAAATGCGAGTGTTGCTAACCGACACATAAACGCACCCCGGTGTTCCTCAATCATGGAAATCACACCGGGACGCCAAAACAGAGTAATAGTCCAAGAAACGGGCCACAATTGGCAAAAACTATGAATGTTGATGACAGACACGTAAGTGCACCTTGGAGTTCAACAACCATGGAAATCGCTCTGGGACCCCAAAGCGGCGAGTAATAGTGCA
>NW_021264722.1:0-1380 GCF_002162155.2 Triticum dicoccoides
CGGACGACGCCACGCGCCTCCCCGACCCCTCTCACTTCTCCCTCACTCTTCTTCGCTCCTTCCCCTCCTCTGTTTCTCCCTCCCGCGAACACCCGAGCGAGTTCGTCGCCGCCGTTCACCATAGCCGCGGCCACCGCCTCCCCCTCTACCCCTCATCGTGCCTGCGAGCTCCGTCTCGACGTCCCCGACCTCCTCGACGACCCACGAGGCCCCGGACGCGCTGCAACGCCGCCACCGATGCTTTTCCCCTCCTCGGCTGCCAGAGATCGACCTCGCCGCCCCGCTCAGCTCCGGCCTTCCCCGAGCCCGCTCCGACGCTGCCGCAACCACCGTGAGCTACCGCTCCTTCTCCCCCTCTCCGTTCTCTCGTTTGCACGCCGCAGCTGCCACTTTGCCGACGACCGAGAGCTCTTCGCCGCCGGCCATGTCGCCGCCGTAGCCACGGTTGCCTAGAACTGCAACTGAGCACGCAGCCGTGCTCAGTGCACCCCCAGGAGGCCATAGCACCCATCCGCACCCTCTGCTGTGCTCCCTAACGCCGACTCCGAGCTCACCCGAACTCCGGCGGCTACCTAGCTCGTCGCCGGCGCCGATTCCGGCCGCCCCGACCCCAACCGACTCCACAGGAAGACGCGGCGCTCTTCCAGCTATTCGTAGAGCCCCTCCTCCGTCCGTTTGGTCGCCGGAGCACGAAACCTGAAGGCCTCCGCCGCCTCGGCCTCGCCGGCGACTCACCGCCGGCGGGTTAGGCCCTGTTGACCAGGGGTTTGACCCCCCCTGGGTCGATGACAGGTGGGGCCAGCCCCCTGTTAATTAGTTTAGTTTAATTTAATTTAGTTACCCCCCTGCTGACACTGACATGTGGGCCCTAGTGCCCTAATCCTTAATTAAACTAAACTAAACCCCCCCCCTGTTTAACCTGTGACGCTGACATATGGGTCCCACAGGTCAGTTTGACCTGGACGGCGCCCGTTGACCTGCTGACGTCACTATGAGGTCATGCTGACGCAATAATTCCTTTCTGGAATTAAAATAAATTAGGAAATAATTTATAAATTCCAGAAAATGGTATAAACTTCTAAAAATCATAGAAATTCAACCGTAACTCCAAATTAAATAATTTATATATGAAAAATTATCAGAAAAATTCAAGGAATCCATCTGTACCATTTTCATGCATGTTAGAACAACTTATAGCTGCTGTTTAGCACAAATCAATTAAATGGCATTTGAATAATCACATATGGAGTTTAAATTTGAATCTTGTATTCAAACCAACTTCATTTAATCTGTTGCTAGTTGCATTAGCTCAAAACACATTCATTTTGCCATGTCATGATCATGCATCATATTGTGCATTGCATTGATTGTGTTCCCTTC
>NW_021264723.1:0-2987 GCF_002162155.2 Triticum dicoccoides
AGCAACTGATTTGCCGTTTCATGAAGTATCCCTTTTTGCCCTTGCCCTTCTTGAAACTAGTGGTTTTACTAACCATCAACAATTGATGCTCCTACTTGATTTCTAATTTCGTGGTGTCAAACATCACAAATAGCTCAAGGATCATCATGTTTATCCCTAATATGTTATAGTTCATCACGAAGCTCTAGTAGCTTGGTGGCAGTGACTTTGGAGAACCATCACTATCTCATCTGGAAGATTAACTCCCACTCGATTCAAGCGATTATGGCACTCAGACAATCTGAGCACATGCTCAACGATTGAGCTTTTCTCCCTTAGTTTGTAGGCTAAGAAACTTGTCAGAGGTCTCATACCTCTTGACGTGGGCACGATCCCGAAATCCCAATTTCATCCCTTGGAACATCTCATATGTTTCGTGACGTTTCAAAAACGTCTTCGGTGCCTCAATTCTAAACCGTTTAGCATTACACACTTAACTATCACATAGTCATCAAAACGTGTATGTATGATGTTCGCAACATCCACAAACGACGCTCGAGGTTCAGCACATCGAGCGGTGCATTAAGGACATAATCCTTCTGCGCTACAATGAGGACAATCCTCAATTTACGGACCCAGTCCGCATAATTGGTACTGTCAACTTTCAACTAAATTTTCTCTAGGAACATATCTAAAACAGTAGGACTAAAGTGCAAGCTACGACATAATTTGCAAAGACCTTTTGACTATGTTCATGATAATTAAGTTCATCTAATCAAATTATTTAATGAACTCCCACTCAAATAGACATCCCTCTAGTCATCTAAGTGATACATGATCCGAATCGACTAGGTCGTGTCCGATCATCACGTGAGACGGACTAGTCATCAACGATGAACATCTCCATGTTGATCATATCTACCGTACGAGTCATGTTCGACCTTTCGGTCTCTCGTGTTCCTAGGCCATGTCTGTACATGCTAGGCTCGTCAAGTCAACCTAAGTGTTTTGCATGTGTGAATCTAACTTACACCCGTTGTATGCGAATGTTAGAATCTATCACACCCGATCATCACGTGGTGCTTCGAAACAATGAACTTTCGCAATGGTTTACAGTTAGGGGGAACACATTTCTTGAAATTTTAGTGAGGGATCATCTTATTTATGCTACCATCATTCTAAGCACATAAGATGTAAACATGACAAACATCACATGCAAATCATCAAGTGAGATGATATGGCCAATATCATCTTGCGTCTTTGATCTCCATCTTCGAGGCGTGATATGATCACCATCTGCATCATCATGATCACTATTACTTCTACTACTATGGCTAACGGTTAGCAATAAAGTAAAATAATTACATGGCATTTATATTGCCTCGCAAGTCATAATAAATAAATTAAGACAATTCCTATGGCTCCTGCCGGTTTTCATACTCATCGACATGCAAGTCGTGATTCCTATTACAAGAACATGATCAATCTCATACATCACATATATAATTCATCACATCCTTTTGGCCATATCACATCACATAGCATACCGTGCAAAAACAAGTTAGACGTCCTCTAATTGTTGTTGCTTGTTTTACGTGGCTGCTATGGGTTTCTAGCAAGAATGTTTCTTACCTACGCAAAAGCCACAACAGTGATATGCCAATTGCTATATACCCTTCATAAGGACCCTCTTCATCGAATCCGAACCGACTAAAGTGGGAGAGACAGACACCCGCTAGCCACCTTATGCAACAAGTACATGTCAGTCGGTGGAAACAGTCTCACGTAAGCGTACGTGTAAGGTCGGTCCGAGCCGCTTCATCCCACAATACCGCCGAATCAAGATAGGACTAGTAACGGTAAGCAAATTGAACAAATCATCACCCACAAGTACTTGTGTTCTACTCGTGCATAGAATCTACGCATAGATCTAGCTCTGATACCACTATTGAAGAACGTAGTAATAATTCAAAAAAAAAATCCCTACGTGTCACCGAGATCAATCTAGGAGATGCTAGCAATAAGAGAGAGGGAGTGCATCTTCATACCCTTGAAGATCGCTAAGCGGAAGCGTTACAAGAACGCAGTTGATGGAGTCGTACTCGCGGCGATTCAAATAGCGGAAGATCCAACGTAGCGCCGAACGGACGGCAGCTTCGCGTTCAACACTCGTACAGCCCGGGACGTCACCTCCTTCTTGATCCAGCAAGGGGAGAGGAGAAGTTGAGGGAGAACTCCGGCAGCACGACAACATGGTGGTGGTGGAGCTCGTGGTTCTCCGGCAGGGCTTCATCAAGCACTACGGAGAAGGAAGAGATGTAGTAAGGAGAGAAAGGGCAACACCAGGGCATGTAAGGGTGTGGCTGCCCTCTCTCTCCCTCACTATATATAGGGGGAAGGGGGGAGGAGGAGGCACCTTAGGGTTTCCCCTAGGTGGGGCGGCGGCTAGGGCAGATTGGATCTCCCTAGGGAAACCCTAGTGAGACTTGGCCCCCAAGCCAAGCAGGTGGAGGCTTGCCTCCCAAGCCAGGTGGAGAAGCCCCACCTCCCCAAGCAACATTTGAAAGGGTGTGGGGGCGCACAACCCTTTAGTGAGCTGGTTTGCCCCCCCTTGGCCCATGAGGCCCTGCAACACTTGCCGGGGCCCCCGAAAACACCTTTCCGTCATGCTCGCCATAGCCCGGTACCTCCGGAACACTTCCGGACTCCAATACCCTTCGTCTAATATATCGATCTTCACCTCCCGACTACTCCAGAGTTCCTCGTCACGTCCGGGATCTCATCTGGGACTCCGAACTACCTTCGGTAACCACATACTATTCCCATTACAACTCTAGCGTCACCGAACCTTAAGTGTGTAGACCCTACGGGTTCGGGAACCACGTAGACAAGATCGAGATACCTCTCCGGCCAATAACCAATAGCGAGATCTGGATACCCATATTGGCTCCCACATGTTCCACGATGATCTCATCGAATGAACCACTATGTCGGGGATTCAATCAATC
>NW_021264723.1:4415-5406 GCF_002162155.2 Triticum dicoccoides
CCTTGAATAAAATGAGTACTAGTGATTCTAAGTTTGATGATTGTTTGTTTGAGCTCCGTGACCTTATGCGTGCCAAATGAGATGTTGGAATCATTAGCAATATTATCTCCTAAGCCATTAGATTTCATAAAGATGATTATTGTCATGATCATTTATCTAATGAATCACTCTCTCTAGGAATTGATCCATCACATGACGATGTTGAATATGGATACTATGATCAAGATGATGGTAGTGACTATGATCTTGATGATGCAACGAGACACTTTGGTCTTATGGCTAATCTTCGCGGCTACATGGCAGGAGGAAAGGAATGGGTCCTTGATAGTCGATGTACTAATCACATGACCGGAGATAAAGATATGTTTTGTGAGCTTTCTGAAAACGACGACCCTCAAAAGTATGTCACTTTTGGTGATAACTCAAAGGGTAAGGTGGTTGGCATCGGTAAGGTGGCCATCTCACATGATAGCTCCATACAAAATGTCATGCTCGGTGAATCTCTTGGCTATAATTTACTTTGTGTATCTAGACTTGCTGATTTCGGTTTCAATGTCCTATTTACTAAAGTAGATTGTCAAGTGTTTCGAAGAGATAATCATAAAATGGTCTTTACCGGTATACGTAGAGGTGATCTATGCATTGTTGACTTCACTAAAAAGGCTCAACCTAGAACTTGCTTATTTGTCAATCCTCTAAAGGCTGGTTGTGGCATAGAAGGTTAGGTCATGTGGGCATGCGGAACCTTGACAAGCAGGAAAAGACTTTGCAGCGCTTGCCAAGCAGGAAAACAAGTTGGAGGAAGACACCCCGTGAAGAATATCATGACCACGAGAAGACCGGCCGAGCTACTTCATATGGATCTCTTTGGTCCCAATGCCTACAAAAGTCTCGGTGGAAACTCATTTGGTCTAGTTACAGTTGATGATTTTCCATGATTTACGTGGGTGTTCTTTCTTGATGATAAATCGCAGGTCCAAAAGATCTTCAA
>NW_021264723.1:9962-11178 GCF_002162155.2 Triticum dicoccoides
CTCGTGTTGCTGGTGTGGTTGACTACATTGCTCGACTGAAGGTTGCGGCATCGCGAATCGACACGACACTCTGGCCAGGAGCGACGCTTAAAAATGACCTCGAGTCTCTAATGACTCGACTGAATGAAGTTCCAGGTCGAGTGCAAGAATGGAAGAAATCTTCTGCCAGGTGCGGCGCCGACGTTGCTCTGTCGCTGGTCCGTGTTCATTGCAAGGATGCGCGAGAGGAAAAGCTGGCGTCCATCAAAGTTGCCAATACCAAGAAGCACGACTTCCAATCTTTCATGGAGACCTTCATTGCTGCTGCCACTCGGATTGCTGACAGAATCGACTTGGACCAGTTTGTTGCACCCTCCAGTCCTCCACCCGAGGAGTAAAAAACTTCTATTCTTTGTCTTAAATTTGCCTCGGAATGCCGAGTGGTTTTGTAACCGATAAACTTTTACAGGCTTGACGCCTGAGCACTTTCGAACCCGTAGGATATTATCTCAACTTGGCTTATCGTTGAATATGCTTGCACTTGCCTTCGAGCAAACTTTGTTCTTCACTCGGAGTATACTTTAGCGCTTGAGATGCGGCTCTGAGGTGAAAATCCAGTCGACCTGCACCTCATCGCTCTTGCAGGTAGGGATGAAGCACAGATTGCAGTCGACCTACGTCCTTGCGGATCGGGATGGAGCACACGTTGTATTTGTGGCGTAGCTTCGAAGGAGAAGGCGGCAGTCGACCTGCACCTCATCGTCCTGGTAGAGAGCATGTTGTATTTGTGGCGTAGCTCCGAAGGAGAAGGCGGCAGTCGACCTGCACCTCATCGTCCTTGCGGATCGGAATGGATTTTGTACTTAGGAGAGTACTGGACTGCAGCTAAGCCTCCGAGTGGGAGGGTTGCTCTCCACTCGGTAGGATTTTCAAATGCTCAGGCGAGTACTGGACTACAGCTAAGCCCCCGAGTGGGAGGTTTTCTCTCCACTCGGTAGGATTTTCAAATACTTAGGCGAGTACTGGAGTGCAGCTAAGCCCTCGAGTGGGAGATTTGTTCTCCACTCGGTAGGATTTTCAAATACTTAGGTGAGTACTGGACTGCATCTAAGCCCCCGAGTGGAAGGTTTGCTCTCCACTCGGTAGGATTTTCATATACTTAGGCGAGTACTGGACTGCAGCTAAGCCCCCGAGTGGGAGGTTTGCTCTCCACTCCAATCTGAAAGCTGCTCTCGAC
>NW_021264724.1:0-1429 GCF_002162155.2 Triticum dicoccoides
TGATACAAGAAAACAGGCACAACCACCATTATCTGCCAAGAGCGCACCTGCGGGGCCTGCACAGCGTTCTTCTTCTTCCATGGCATCAACAGGGCACACAAGTGATATTATTTGTCGTCGTTGTAAGGGAGGAGGTCATTATGCGAGAGAATGCAAATCTCCGCGTGTGATGATTGCTACCGCGGATGGTGGATATGAGTCCGCTAGTGACTATGATGAGGAGACTTTGGCTCTTATTACACGTGAAGAACATGGTGGAGATGATTCTGATCATGAGACGCAATACATGGCTCCTGAAGACACTGACAGGTATGAATGTTTAGTTGCTCAACGTGTTTTGAGTGTGCAGATCACACAAGCTGAGCAAAATCAGAGGCACAATTTGTTCCATACCAAGGGAGTTGTGAAGGAACGTTCTGTGCACGTCATCATAGACGGAGAGAGCTGCAACAATTTGGCTAGCATGGAGATGGTGGAGAAGCTTTCTCTCACCACAAGACCACATCCACATCCTTACTACATCCAATGGTTCAACAACAGCGGCAAGGTTAAGGTAACACGTACTGTTCGTGTGCATTTTAGTATCTCTACATATGCTGATTATGTTGATTGTGATGTGGTACCTATGCAAGCATGTTCCTTATTACTTGGTAGACCATGGCAATTTGATAAAAATTCTGTACACCATGGTAGAAACAATCACTATACTCTTGTTCATAAGGATAAAAATATTACTTTGCTTCCTATGACTCCTGATTCCATTTTGAAAGATGATATTAATAGAGCTAATAAAGCACAACAGGAGAAGAATAAGAGTGAAAATCAGATTGTGGCAAAAGAATTTGGGCAACAAATGAAGCCTAATAATAAACCATCTAGTGTTGCTTCTGAAATTAAATTGAAAAGTGCATGTTTATTTGCCACCAAATCTGATATTGATGAGCTAGATTTCAGCAAATCTGTTTGCTATGCTTTTGTGTGCACAGAGGCATTATTTTCATTCGAGGACGTGCCTTCCTCTTTGCCTCCTGCTGTCACTAACATTTTGCAGGAGTTCGCTGACGTTTTTCCACAAGATGTGCCACCGGGATTACCGCCTATTCGAGGGATTGAGCATCAGATCGACTTAATTCCCGGTGCTTCACTGCCAAACCGTGCACCATACCGTACCAATCCAGAGGAGACGAAGGAGATTATGCGTCAAGTACAAGAGCTTCTCGACAAAGGTTATATACGCGAATCCCTTAGTCCTTGTGCTGTTCCTATTATTCTAGTGCCGAAAAAGGATGGTACATCACGTATGTGTGTTGATTGTAGAGGCATTAATAATATTACTATTCGTTATCGTCATCCTATTCCTAGGCTAGATGATATGCTTGATGAATTGAGTGGCTCTACAATATTCTCCAAAGTTGATTTGCGTAGTGGC
>NW_021264725.1:0-864 GCF_002162155.2 Triticum dicoccoides
CCCCGCCGCCCGGACGCTGCCCCGCCGCCTCGACCCCGCCCCGACGCCGCTGCCCCACCTCGACCCCGCCCCGTCCACACCACCGTCGACCCGCCTCCCTCGACGCCACGGCGCCGCAGGACCTAGACTAGACGCCCAAGGTACGACCACCTCCTCCTTACTTCTCCATTCCGCAAGTCCATAGCCTCCTCTCACGTGATTGCTTCCTTCTCCATTCCTCATTCGGCAAGAAGGAAGGAAGAACATCTGAGCCTCAGATAAGCAAGGCTGCCTCAGAGGAATCAATAGGTAAACGCTGCTTGACTCAATCGGACATGCACAGTTTGAGAGATCATTATGTGTCTTCGTTGTCCACCGCTGTTTTTTGTTTCTTTAACCATGGTTCTGCACACGATATTCTGGGGATACATATTTTCGAATGAATCTTGCCTCATAGACTAGCATAATAAGTAGGAGTAGTATGCTTTGAGGGGCTTGGCTTCAAAATCATTGCTTTGGGGGCGGCAATTTCTCAACAATCAAGCGTAGCTTTACCTAGGACAGGGGCAGCCCCTCAGATCTTTGAAGGCTAAAATCAAGGGCATGACACCAAAATAATGCACATGTGTGAGGTATAACAAATCAGGATCCCGATTCCCTTCGTCCTGGTTCGCCTTGGCCTTTTCAGTTTTCCCTTGCCCCCGTCTCAGCAAGAGGGGAGAATTGCTTCTCTGCCATACGAACGCAATTCCAAACTGGTAATTCTAGTAATATCTTGTGTTCTTGCATCATGCTGAGCACAGAGCACTCCTACTCTGTCCTACTTGTAATGATATGCATGCAAAAGCATAGGTCTCATTGATATCAACATTTTTTCAATGGACT
>NW_021264726.1:0-733 GCF_002162155.2 Triticum dicoccoides
TCAAGTGGTATCAGATTTCCAGGTTGCTCGGTGAGATTTTACAGTTTTTCGTAGTTTAGATCGAGTCTGTTCTTCATACCTACAGTCCACGAAAAAGCCACAAAAAAAAATTAGGGTTAGTTCATCATATCCGAACCAATCTGAGCCTTTGCATAATCTTTTTAGGGTTTTGCTTTGTTGAATTTGCGGTTGCATCGTCGTGTCTAGTTGCTGGTCTTAGAGTCTAGTCTTTTAGAGTTTCGAGTTCTGGTCATAAGTTGTCACGCCGCCGCCGCACCATCATCATCACCCCTGCCATCTACCACCACCGCTTATCCGCCACCGCTTCGAATCCGTATCCATATACCACCACAGCTGTCATATACCACCACCGCTGCCATCTACCTCCATATATCCACCACCAATCCGAGTTCTTGTCATATTAGGTTTGTTTTCGAGATCCATCTAGATTCCCATTCGTGTTTCCTTGCCGGAGTAGGTTTCGGAAAAAAAAAAGAGTCGGGTAGCCACGCTCCGTTTAGGCCCAAAATTTTTCGAAAACGCATTTTTCGAAAAATTTTCTGGCTATCCTATTTTTAAGTGTTTCTGAGTGTTTTGAGACACGTGCCATTATAGGAAGTTTTTTTTGACCCGTTTCCAGTTTTTGGGTCCGGACAGTCAAAAAAAAAAAAATTGGTCAAAAAAATTTCGTGCCCATCCTGTCAGTTTGAGCTAAGAAGAGTTTTGAGACACT
>NW_021264727.1:0-2224 GCF_002162155.2 Triticum dicoccoides
TATTCATGTTCACATGTTCAAAAAATATTTTCCTTTTCAAAATTTGTTCACATATTCAAAAACATATTCATGTTTCAAAATTGGTTTACAAATTCAAAAAAAATTTGCATGTTTCTTTTCTGTTCAGAAATTATAAAATGTCTCCTGATTTCAAAAAATGTTCTTGTTTTAAAAATTTGTCAAAAATTCAACAAAATTACAGTTTCAAAATTCTCGTCTTAAATTTTGTTCTTTCTTTTGCGAAAAATGTTTGAGATTGCCAAAAACTGTTCACGTGTATACTAGATGTTTATGTCTTAATTTTATTCGACAATTTTTTTAAAATGTTCGTTATTCAAGAAAAATGTACTTTTGTCAAGAGTAAAATGAGGTTCAAAATTTCAGAAAAGTCCGTGGCTTATAATTATTCAAACAGGGTTTTTATTTATAGAGAACAAATCGCAAAAACTATAGTAGCTGGCGACACGATTGACTCATGGAGGTCGTGTGTTCAACTCCTCCTGTTCACGTACAGTTTTTTCAGATTTCTATTTAATTTTTGTCCCTGACGCTCGTTTCTTTAAACTTCAGGCTGCTAATATTTCACTCATGCGAGCTGGTTGCGTTGGTAACAGCTCGG
Source organism: Triticum dicoccoides (assembly GCF_002162155.2). NCBI lineage: Eukaryota > Viridiplantae > Streptophyta > Magnoliopsida > Poales > Poaceae > Triticum > Triticum dicoccoides. Next base: position 620 of record NW_021264727.1, read on the forward strand.
CCAGATTTGTAGGTGGTCGCGGGTTCGATTTCCAGCCCGCGTACTGATTTGTTGATTTTTATCTGCGCGCTACCGCCAATGGGCCGGCCCAAGTCAGCTCTCCCCTGTGCGAATCCACGACTAGCTGCCGCAGTAAGCGGCATATAGGAGGTCTCCTCGTCAAGGGCGTACGAGCCGAGGCTTTTCTAGTCCTGGTACATGGTACAGTAGGACGGTCACGTGACCGGGTGTCAGTGGCCTGCTTCTTCAGTATGTACGGCGCCGTCGCGTCCACGAGGGTGCTTACGTGGCCGGGTGTCAGTGGCCTGCTTCTTCAGTACGTACGGCGCCGCCGCGTCCACGAGGGTGCTCTGGCTGATCGCCACCCCGTGGCGGCGGTGCGCGGTACAGGAGCGCGGCGGTGGAGGAGCTGCCCCGGCACTACCGGGTCAAGGGCCTCCACGGCAGCTCTATGCTCGACCACTTTAGGCTTTGAATGGAGCGTAGATGATGTACTAATTCAGTAATGATTAGAGCATCTCTAGCAGATCATGGAAAACCTCGTCGAGCTATGTTTTTCCGGCGGATTTAGGGGATGGGCAAAAAAAAAGCCCGACCAGGTCTGGTAAAAACGGCCTGGCTCGTAAAGCATTTGCAGGAGGCCCGTAAACGGCCCTCCATTCAGGTATATATGTCAGCTCCCGGTCGATTTAGGGTATCCGTCCGCCTTTTCCCCCATCCTTCTCCGCCGCAATTCGTGTACTTCGGCGAGAAATTGAGCGAAATCCAACTGTGTTTTGCGGCTCGGTTTTCCACCGGAAGCTGCCGGACATGTCGGTGGCGGGTGCCAGTCGTGGTGGCGGCGGGGGCTTTTCGAAATTGGGCAAAAACAAATAAAATTGGGGCTAGAAAATGGATAGGGAGACTCCAAGGTGTGAATCAATCTAAGCTCTGATCCAAGATGATGTAAGGTGGAACCCTAACACTACTAAGGTGGAACCCTAACACTACTAGGGAAAATCCTAGCAGTAGCGCGGGTTTGTGGCCTAACAGTAGCCCGCGCTACTGATGTGGCGCTACAACTAAACTTTAGTCGTAGCACGGGTTGGACCCCCACTACTGCTAACTATATGTAGCAGTAGTGTGTTTCTCTAAAACGCGCTACTGTTAAAGCCTGGCTGCTGCTACGTGCAGGCCCCATGCTACTATTTTTTTTTCTTTTTTCTGCAGCGTATTTCATTTGTATTTGTACATGTTTTATACACAGAATAAAATCATCATATCGTACACATACAAATAGTCTCATCAAATCATGTCATCATCATCCAACACAAATTATGTCTCTCATCATCATCGATCTCGAAATAGCGATACAAGTTATGATATGTCTCAGAATATACACCTACAACTTTATTATTGTCTCAAATATACACATACAACTTTATTATTGTCTCTAGGCATATTTCCAACAAGATTGCCACACATGCTAACAATTCGATAAAGGCATGCATCATCATTCCGATATCGCAACAGAAGAAACAAAAGGCTTTGAGGGCGAATATGAGATTTGGGCAGTTAAAGTCGTGTTGTAAGTGTTTTTCTACAGGAAAGTCTATCAAGAGACAC
>NW_021264727.1:7058-8218 GCF_002162155.2 Triticum dicoccoides
AATGGAATTGATATGATGTTGGTTCGGTTAATCCAGTAACATGAGGCTTTGACGCCCAGCTAGAAACCAGAAATTCGGGATGTATATCCTAAACCTAAAAATGTGCAAGCCATGGGAGATCCCAAAAAACACAAATCGTATGCCATAGATGGCTAGACGAGATGCTATACGTACCATGCCCTTCTTCCAGCAGGAGTCGTGGAGCCTGTGCAGGAGGGATGTGGGATGGAGATCCGCTGCTTTGGCCTGGAGCTTGCAGCGCAAAGAGTAGGCGCTGATCACCTGCAGCACGGCCAGCGGAGGGCACCTCTCGCTCGCCGGCGACCGGCAGCTGATCCGGATCTCGTTCCTGGGGAACACGGCCGGTTGGCGGAGATCCATGCAAGATGACGATGCGCTTTCAGTTCCTGGTGGGAAGAGCACGTCGACGTCGCCAAGGAACACGCTGCCGTCGAACAAGGGCATGCTCCTCCTGGTCACAGCGCCGGCGGCGGCCATCATGGTGGTGTGCTTGCTGATGGTGGCAGGGGGCGGGGGTTGGTAGGTGGGAGCCTCGGAGATGGGTGTGAACTGTAACAAGAGACGTCGCCCGGTTGGCCGGCTCTGGCTGGAAATGGAAGGTATTTCATGCATGGCTCCGGCAGGAAATGGTAGCTATTTACATGGCTCCCCAAGGAAATGGTAGGTATTACATGCGGGGGGCTGGCTGGATGTGGGCCCGGACTGCCATGGATCAGGTGAGCGTTATTCAGAAAAAAAAACAATTCTAGAAAGCCCGCTCGGGCTACATTTCCCCGAGGCTCTTGTTGGGAGGGAAATATCTATTGAAGTTTTTCCAAAAAAAATCAAAAACTATGCTGCTGTCTTTTTTTATAAAGTATTCCCTTCGTTTCTAAATATAAGACCTTGTAAATATTTGAATATAGACCACGTGTGGAGCAAAATGAGTCAATGAACACTCTAAAATACGTCAATATACATCCGTATGTAGTCGGTATTGAAATCTCTAAAAGGTCTTCTATTTAAAAACAGAGGGAGTACAATTTGTTCGTATCAACAAAATACCAATTACACATGTCTTTTGTAACAACACGATATAAAGTGTTAGTCAACAACTCAGGATCGAGAATGTATTATACAATCAAATTCTTAAAGACAAC
>NW_021264728.1:0-1306 GCF_002162155.2 Triticum dicoccoides
TTTGTGTGCAAAGAGGCATTATTTTCATTCGAGGACATGCCTTCCTCTTTGCCTCCTGCTGTCACTAACATTTTGCAGGAGTTCGCTGACGTCTTTCCACAAGACGTGCCACCGGGATTACCGCCTATTCGAGGGATTGAGCATCAGATTGACTTAATTCCCGGTGCTTCACTGCCAAACCGTGCACCATACCGTACCAATCCAGAGGAGACGAAGGAGATTATGCGTCAAGTACAAGAGCTTCTCGACAAAGGTTATATACGCGAATCCCTTAGTCCTTGTGCTGTTCCTATTATTCTAGGGCCGAAAAAGGATGGTACATCACGTATGTGTGTTGATTGTAGAGGCATTAATAATATTACTATTCGTTATCGTCATCCTATTCCTAGGCTAGATGATATGCTTGATGAATTGAGTGGCTCTACAATATTCTCCAAAGTTGATTTAAGTAGTGGATACCATCAAATTCGTATGAAATTGGGAGATGAATGGAAAACAGCATTTAAAACTAAGTTTGGATTATATGAGTGGTTAGTCATGCCTTTTGGGTTAACTAATGCACCTAGTACTTTCATGAGATTAATGAACGAAGTTTTACGTGCTTTCATTGGACGATTTGTGGTAGTTTACTTTGATGACATATCGATTTATAGCAGATCTTTGGAAGAACATTTGGAACATTTACGTGCTGTTTTTATTGCTCTACGTGATGCACGTTTGTTCGGTAACCTTGGGAAGTGCACCTTTTGCATCGACCGAGTATCTTTTCTTGGCTATGTTGTTACTCCACAGGGAATTGAAGTTGATAAAGCCAAGATTGAAGCTATTGAGAGTTGGCCGCAGCCCAAAATGGTCACACAAGTGAGGAGTTTTCTTGGCCTTGCTGGATTCTATAGGCGTTTTGTGAGAGATTTTAGCACCATTGCTGCACCTCTCAATGAGCTTACAAAGAAAGATGTGCCTTTTCTTTGGGGTACCGCACAGGAAGAAGCCTTCACGGTATTGAAAGATAAGTTGACACATGCTCCTTTACTCCAACTTCCTGATTTTAATAAGACTTTTGAGCTTGAATGTGATGCTAGTGGAATTGGATTAGGAGGTGTGTTATTACAAGATGGCAAACCTGTTGCATACTTTTCTGAAAAATTGAGTGGGCCTAGTCTGAATTATTCTACTTATGATAAAGAATTATATGCTCTTGTTCGGACTTTAGAAACATGGCAACATTATTTATGGCCCAAAGAATTTGTTATACATTCTGATCATGAATCTTTGAAACATATTAAAAGTCAAGCTAAACTGAATC
>NW_021264729.1:0-2593 GCF_002162155.2 Triticum dicoccoides
AAGCGAGACTACCAACTGTTTCATTAGGAGTAGACATGAAACAAGCCCACCCCTAATAAGTGTATACCTCAATCAGTGCTAGAAGTTATGAAGAAGGTTGGAAAATAGGATGTTGTTTTTGATGGCCATAGGAATTATAGAGATATCAGTAGAAAATGTATGTGTGAATAAACCAACCTTGGGGTCTTTAATCAAATAGGAAATACGGGGCAAAGACCATTCGCCCCTTACCATGTTATCTTTTACTACTTTGATTAAATCATGTCACTGTTTAGGTAAATTAATCATAACACAATGATTCAACTTCGAGGTGGTGTTAGTTAATAATCAGGTGTGTTCACTTAGGTAAGTAGGGTTAAATCTTGCCTTGTGCACTTTCTTCCAAAACTCTTGAATGGAAGTGAGGATTGGATTTTGCGCTTCATGCCAACCCACCCAATGGACCATTTACTGTCAATATTGAGCAAGTAGCCTGAAACAACGACCGTAAAATATTTGTTCTCTTTCTATGCTACGTGATACTGGTTTTTATGTGAAAGTGCTAGAATCTCATTATTCTATAATTGTCATGATATATAGACGTACATGGAGCATCGATATTTTGTCCAGAAACCCCATTAAACATTGATTTTATGGAATCCGCCACCTAAACCTTTGAATGCACCAGGAATTCGAACAAGTATTTAGTTTTAGACCATCTAAATTTCACTGTCACTTGTTCTTCCCTTAAGACGAACGGGCGCAACAACGTGCGCTTTTATGTTCTAGTTACTCTAGTAAAAAAAAGAGACTCGGCTGGGTGGCTCTTGGGCCTTGAAACCCGGATGGAGGGAGCTGTATTCCATGAAACGGGAATCCTGGCGAATGCGAAAGCTCGGAAAAAAACGCGATTTTTTTGTCTATATGCAGGTTTCGAACTCACAACGTCGAGTTCGCGTACAGGTACCACCAACCATACGAGCTACTTCCTGTCTATGATTAGCAACAAAGGCAGATGCGTAATAACAATGCTGGAGGGCACCGCTTAATTTTTTTGAATAAAGAATACATCAATTTGAAAAGGCATCCATATAATTCATGAACTGAAAGGATAAGTTCACAAAAATTGAAAAAGTTCATCAGATTTGAAAAAAGTTCATTAAATTTGAAAATAATTCATGATTTGAAAAAAGTTCATCGAATTTGAAGAAAGTTCATAGAATTTGAAAAAAGTTCATTGAATTTCATAAAAAGTTCATCGAATTTGAAAAAGTTCAACAAAATTCAAAAAATTCATCAAATTTGAAAAAGTTCATCAAAATTCAAAAAAGTTCATCGAATTTGAAGAAAAGTTCAACAATTTATAAAAAAGTTCATTGATTTTCAAAAAAGTTAACAAATTTAAAGGAAAACTTCAGAAATTTTAAAAAGCGCGCAATAAATAAAATTAAAAAAATAAGAAAAAGGGAAAAGAATAAACCGAGCTGAAGAACGAAATAAAAAGAGAAAAATTATCTACCTGTACACTCTTGATTGAATAAACCGAGCTGAAGAACGAAATAAAAAGAGAAAAATTATAAACCGAGTTGCGAGTTCGATTCTCCACCCTTCGCTCTTTTTTTACCTTCGAAGAACAAGAAAATCAAGAAGGAAAAAATAGAATGGGCCGGCCCTGTTTGGACTGCTGTAGGCGCCCGTTTGCAAATTGCACTGTAACGGGCGCCTGAACCGCCAAATAGGAAATGCCCACATAGCAAGGGTTGGAGGAAAAAAACAATTAAGATAATCTAGCCAACAAGCTTGTCGTCTATCTATAATTCTATATTAGGTAGGGAGAACAAGTCGATGGATTCATGGCCACAACTATTATTTTGATTGTTATGTGGCCACAACTAAATTAGGTAGCTCCTTCTCAACTGCCTGCGCTGAAATTGGCCGAGCTACTAAAAATAGGGGTCCAAAAGCAAGGAAGCATGCATGCGGTGCTATCTATCTATCTATCTATCTATTTGGTGTATGTGTATGCCTATATAAGAAGGGGAACACCAGCTAGCTAATCTGCTCTCTCGCTGCAAGTGCGCACACACCCACCCACCTGACCAAATATATCCATCATATAACAATAGAGAGGGAGAGAAAGATCATCCATTCATCGACTACCATGGCCATTTCTCTGCTGCCTTACACCGCCTCGGCTCTGCTTGCCATCGTCATCGCCGTCGCCATCGCTGTCGCCCCTGCAGTTGTTCGATCGGACCAAGAGCCTGGGCCCAGCATTGAAGCCATCAACGCCACATGCGCGACTGCTACGTACAAATTTGAGTGCACCGATCTGCTACTAAACAACCTGGATGTCAGGACGCCTCAAGTGAAGGACGTGATCGCAATGTCAGTCCAAGTCGTCGCCAAGAAGGCGGCGGAGGCGGCCGCATTCGCCAAGGCCATCAAGAAACCCTCCAAGTGCGTCACCGACTGCCTCGACGACCTCGCCATACTATCCAAGCACATCAAGACGCTCCCGGCGACGCTCGAAACCGCCAACGACGCGGGCTTCTTTGAGCAATTTGACACAAAGAAAAAATGTCACGGAGATTGTTGCTCGGACAACTTCTCG
>NW_021264730.1:0-1368 GCF_002162155.2 Triticum dicoccoides
GGTGGCGTCTGGCTCCTGGACTCCAGCATCTGGTTGCGACAACCAGGTAGAAGGGAAAGGGGAAAAGAGGGAGAAAAGCAACCGTGAGTACTCATCCAAAGTACTCGCAAGCAAGGAACTACACTACATATGCATGGTTATATGTGTAAGGAGGCCATATCAGTGGACTGAACTGCAGAATGCCAGAATAAGAGGGGGATAGCTAGTCCTATCGAAGACTACGCTTCTGGCAGCCTCCGTCTTGCAGCATGTAGAAGAGAGTAGATTGAAGTCCTCCAAGTAGCATCTTCAAGTAGCATCTCCAAGCAGCATCTCCAGTAGCATCGCATAGCATAATCCTACCCGGCGATCCTCTCCTCGTCGCCCTGCGGAAAAGCGATCACCGGGTTGTCTGTGGAACTTGGAAGGGTGTGTTTTATTAAGTATCTGGTTCTAGTTGTCATAAGGTCAAGGTACAACTCCAAGTCGTCCTGTTACCGAAGATCACGGCTATTCGAATAGATTAACTTCCCTGCAGGGGTGCACCACATAGCCCAACACGCTCGATCCCATTTGGCCGGACACACTTTTTCTGGGTCATGCCCGGCCTCGGAAGATCAACACGTCGCAGCCCCACCTAGGCAAAACAGAGAGGCCAGCACGCCGGTCTAAACCTAAGCGCACAGGGGTCTGGGCCCATCGCCCATAGCACACCTGCACGTTGCGAGGGTGGCCGAAAGCAGACCTAGCCTAGTGGCGTTCCAGTCCAATTCGGCGCGCGCCGCTCCGTCGCTGACGTCTGAAGTGCTTCGGCTGATACCACGACGCCGGGATACCCATAACTACTCCCGCGTAGATGGTTAGTGCGTATAGGCTCGTAGCCGACTCAGATCAAATACCAAGATCTCGTTAAGCGTGTTAAGTATCCGCGAACGCCGAACAGGGCCAGGCCCACCTGTCTCCTAGGTGGTCTCAACCTGCCCTGCCGCTTCGCCACAAAGTAACAGTCGGGGGCCGTCGGGAACCCAGGCCCACCTCTACCGGGATGGAGCCACCTGTCCTTTCAGCCCCCAACTCCGAACAGTATCACAGGTAATGTAACAGTGTAAAGTATATAGTATATGCCCGTGATCACCTCCCAAGTGATCACGGCCCGATAGTATAGCAAGGCAGACTGACAAGAATGTAGGGCCAATGATGATAAACTAGCATCCTATACTAAGCATTTAGGATTGCAGGTAAGGTATCAACAGATGTAGCGACAATGTCAGGCTATGCATCAGAATAGGATTAACGAAAGTAGTAACATGCTACACTACTCTAATGCAAGCAGTATAGAGGAGAATAGGCGATATCTGGTGATCAAGGGGGGGGCTTGCCTGGTTGCTC
>NW_021264731.1:0-1757 GCF_002162155.2 Triticum dicoccoides
AGTGATTTCCACAATTGACGAACCCCGGGGTGCGTTTACATGTCGGTCATCAAAACTCGCGTTTTTTGTCGATTTTGACCAGTTTCGTGGACTATTACTCACCGTTTTGGGGTCCCAAAGCGATTTCCATGGTTGTTGAACCCCAAGGTGCGCTTAAGTGTAGGTCATCAACAATCGCAGTTTGGGCCGATTCTGGCCCGTTTCTTAGAGTATTACTTAGTTTTGGGGGTCCCGGAGTGATTTCCATGATTTACGAACCCCGTGCTGCGTTTACGTGTCGGTCAATGACACTCACAATTTTGGCCAATTTCTGGTCCGTTTCGTGCATTATTACTCTATTTTGGGTCCCCATGTGATTTTCATGATTGACGGACACTCGGGTGCGTTTATGTGTCGGTCATCAACACTAGCAGTTTTGGCCGATTCTGCCCCGTTTCTGGACTATTACAGACTGTTTTGGGGTCTCGAAGTGATTTCCACGATTAACGAACCGCGGGGTGCGTTTACGTGTTGGTCATCAACACTCACACTTTTGGCCGATTCTTGCCCATTTTGTAGACTATTACTCACTATTTTGGGGTCCCGGACTGATTTCCACAATTGACGAACCCCGGGTGCGTTTACATGTCGGTCATCAACACTCGCGTTTTTTGTCGATCTTGACCAGTTTCGTGGACTATTACTCACCGTTTTGGGGCCCCAAAGCGATTTCCATGGTTGTTGAACCCCAAGGTGTGCTTAAGTGTAGTTCATCAACAATCGCAGTTTGGGACGATTCTGGCCCGTTTCTTAGAGTACTACTTAGTTTTGGGGGTCCCGGAGTGATTTCCACGATTTACGAACCCCGTGCTGCGTTTACGTGTCGGTCAATGACACTCACAATTTTGGCCGATTTCTGGTCCGTTTCGTGCATTATTACTCTATTTTTGGGTCCCCATGTGATTTTCATGATTGGCGGACACTCGGGTGCATTTATGTGTCGGTCATCAACACTAGCAGTTTTGGCCGATTCTGCCCCGTTTCTGGACTATTACAGACTGTTTTGGGGTCTCGAAGTGATTTCCACGATTAACGAACCGCGGGGTGCGTTTACGTGTTGGTCATCAACACTCACACTTTTGGCCGATTCTTGCCCATTTTGTAGACTATTACTCACTGTTTTGGGGTCCCGGAGTGATTTCCACAATTGACGAACCCCGGGGTGCGTTTACATGTCGGTCATCAAAACTCACGTTTTTTGTCGATTTTGACCAGTTTCGTGGACTATTACTCACCGTTTTGGGGTCCCAAAGCGATTTCCATGGTTGTTGAACTCCAAGGTGCGCTTAAGTGTAGGTCATCAACAATCGCAGTTTGGGCCGATTCTGGCCCGTTTCTTAGAGTATTACTTAGTTTTGAGGGTCCCGGAGTGATTTCCATGATTTACGAACCCCGTGCTGCGTTTACGTGTCGGTCAATGACACTCACAATTTTGGCCAATTTCTGGTCCGTTTCGTGCATTATTACTCTATTTTGGGTCCCCATGTGATTTTCATGATTGACGGACACTCGGGTGCGTTTATGTGTCGGTCGTCAACACTAGCAGTTTTGGCCGATTCTGCCCCGTTTCTGGACTATTACAGACTGTTTTGGGGTCTCGAAGTGATTTCCATGATTAACGAACCGCGGGGTGCGTTTACGTGTTGGTCATCAACACTCACACTTTTGGCCGATTCTTGCCCATTTTGTAGACTGTTACTCACTGTTTTGGGGTCCCG
>NW_021264732.1:0-536 GCF_002162155.2 Triticum dicoccoides
ATAGTCCATGAAGCAGGTCAGAATTGGCCAAAACTATGAGTGTTGACGATGGACACGTAGACACACCCTAGTGAGTGTTGGGTCAGAATTGGCCAAAACCGTGAGTGTTGATGACGGACACGTAAACGCACCCTAGGGATCGTCAATCATGGAAATCGCTCTCGGACTCCAAAATGGGGAGTAATAGTCCACGAAACAGACAAGAATTGGCCCAAATTGTGAGTGTTGATGACCACACGTAAACGCACCCCGGGGTTCGTCAATCGTGGAAATCACTTCGGGACCACAGAACTGAGTAATAGTCCAAGAAACGAGCGAGAATCAGCGCAAACTGCGAGTCTTGATGACCAACACGTAGGCACACCTTGGGGTTCGACAACCATGGAAATCGTTTTGGGACCCCAAAACGGTGATTGATAGTCCATGAAACGGGTCAGAATCGACTAAAACCGCGAGTGTTGATGACCAACACGTAAACGCAACCCGGGGTTCGTCAATCGTGGAAATCACTCCGTGACCCCAAAATAGTGAGTAAT
>NW_021264733.1:0-7229 GCF_002162155.2 Triticum dicoccoides
TATAAGCATCTATGAAACTGATATAATAATTGTGACCACTGACAGAAGTCTGAGCAGGACCCCATACATCTGAAAACACAAGTTCTAAAGGATGTTTCACCTCATGACTCGACTCCGAAAAAGGAAGTTGATGAATCCTCCCCTGCTGACAAGCATCACACACTGCTACATCTTTATTACTAGACACACTAGGAAGATCATGACGACGCAAAACATGACGGACAATAGGTGTGGCCAGGTGACCAAGACGAGCATGCAACTGTGACGGAGATACCCGAACTCCACTGAAAACGCGAGCTACGCCAGGATGCTCCAGACAGTAGAGGCCCTGGCATATCCGCCCACTAAGAAGAATGTTCCTCGAGCCCCGATCCTTAATAAAAAGATCAAAACGATGAAATTCACAAAGCACATTATTATCACGTGTGAGTTTAGGAACTAAAAGAAGATTACATGTCACAGATGGAACTCTAAGAACATTGCGAAGCTGAAGACTCCTATTGGCATGTCTAGTGAGAAGAGATGCTTGACCAATATGAGAGATGTGCATACCTGCTCCATTGGTGGTGTGGATCTTGTCGGAGCCATGATAGGGTTCACGAGTGTGAAGCTTCCCCATCTCGCTCGTCAGGTGCTCCGTCGCCGCAGAGTCCATGTACCAGTGAGGATCTATGGAGTAGGACTGAGTGTGTCCCTGTTGCTTCTGCGGCACCGGACGATTAGCCATGGCGACCTGACGGGCAAAGTTGCATGTGTCCTTACCGTCATTCTCAAGATCAAGAAAACTCCGCTCGAAGCGTTTGTGACACTTGGAGGCCCAGTGCCCCTCAATGCCACACAGCTGACACATGCGTCGACCATCGGCCCCTGGAAGGGTTGCGGATGCGGGGGGAGCCGAAGATGGCGAAGACGAAGCAAGTGGCGGCCCCTTGGATGAGTTGCGGCCATCCTTAGTGGCGGCGTTCGCCGAGAGAGAGCCGTGGCTGGCCTTGGAGCGGCGCGCCTCGATGATGTCTACTACACAACCTTCTTCTTGTAGACGTTGTTGGGCCTGCAAGTGCACAGGTTTGTAGGACAGTAGCAAATTTCCCTCAAGTGGATGACCTAAGGTTTATCAATCCGTAGGAGGCGTAGGATGAAGATGGTGTCTCTCAAACAACCCTGCAACCAAATAACAAAAAGTCTCTTGTGTCCCCAACACACCCATTACAATGGTAAATTGTATAGGTGCACTAGTTCGGCGAAGAGATGAAGATACAAGTGCAAAATAGATAGTAGATATAGGTTTTTGTAATCTGAAAATATAGAAACAGCAAGGTAACAAGTGGTAAAAGTGAGCATAAACGGTAATGCAATGATAGGAAACAAGGCCTAGGGTTCATACTTTCACTAGTGTAAGTTCTCTCAACAATAATAACATAGATATATAATATGACAAGCCCTCAACATGCAACAAAGAGTCACTCCAAAGCCACTAATAGCGGAGAGCAAACATAGAGATTATGGTTGGGTACGAAACCACCACAAAGCTATTCTTTTAAATCGATCTATAAAAGAGTCCGTACTAGAATAACACCTTAAGATACAAATCAACCAAAACCCTAATGTCACCTAGATACTCCATTGTCACCTCAAGTATCCGTGGGCATGATTATACGATATGCATCACACAATCTCAGATTCATCCAACCAACATAAAAGTACTTCAAAGAGTGCCCCAAAGTTTCTATCGGAGAGTCAAGAACGTGTGCCAACCCCTATGCATAGGTTCCCAAGTGTCACGAAACCCGCAAGTTGATCACCAAAACATACATCAAGTGGATCAATAGAATAGCCCATTGTCACCACGGTTATCCCACGCAAGACATACATCAAGTGTTCATAAAAGACTCAATCCAATACGATAACTTCAAAAGGGGAAACTCAATTCATCACAAGAGAGTAGAGGGGGAGAAACATCAGAAGATCCAACTACAATAGCAAAGCTCGGGATACATCAAGATCGTGCCATAGAGGAACACGAGAGAGAACACGAGAGAGAGAGAGAGAGAGAGATCAAACACATAGCTACTAGTACATACCCTCAGCCCCGAGGGTGAACTACTCCCTCCTCGTCATGGATAGCGCCGGGATGATAAAGATGGCCTCCAGTGATGGGATCCCCCTCCGGCAGGGTGCCGGAACAGGGTCCCGATTGGTTTTTGGTGGCTATAGAGGCTTGCGGCGGCGGAACTCCCGATCTATCTTCTGTTCTGGAAGTTTTAGGGTACGTAGGTATATATGGGTGTAGGGAGAACGTCGGTGGAGCTACGGGGGACCCACGAGGCAGGGGGGCGCACCGAGGGGGGAGGGCGCGCCCCCGCCCTCGTGAGCACCTCCCATATCTTCTGACGTGGGGTCCAAGTCCATCAGGTGGGTTTCCTTCCAAAAACAACTTCTCCAGTTGATTTCCTTCCGGTTTGACTCCGTCTGATATTCCTTTTCCTCGGAACACTGAAATAGGCATAAAACAGCAAATCTGGGCTGGGCCTCCGGTTAATAGGTTAGTCCCAAAAATAATATAAAAGTGGATAATAAAGCCCAATATTGCCTAAAACAGTAGATAAAGTAGCATGGAGCAATCAAAAATTATAGATACGTTGGAGACGTATCACTCGACACGCTGCTCGGTAAGGAGAAGGCGGGAGTAGACCTCATGTGCCGCCATAGGAGTCTAGTTGCTCCGCTCGTTGATGATCTCGACCAAAGCATCATACTCCTCGTCGAGCCCGTTGACGATGAAGGAGTTGAACTCGGAGTCAGCGAGTGGCTGTCCAATGGAGGCCAACGTGTCAGCAAGGCCCTTGACCTTGTTGTAGAACTCCATGGCCGTCGAGTCAAGCTTCTCGCACTTGCTAAGCTGACAGCGGAGCACAGAGACACGAGCCTGAGACTGCACCACAAACGAGCGCTCGAGTATGGTCCATGCCTCATGAGACGTCTTGGCGAAGACAACAAGCCCAGCGACAGCCGGAGAGAGCGACCCCTGGATGGATGAGAGGTTCGCCTGGTCCTGCCCGGTCCAAACATGGTGAGCCGGATTATAGACCGGACCGTGCACGTTGTTGATACGTCTCCGTCATATCTATAATTTTTGATTGTTCCATGCCAATATTATTCAACTTTCATATACTTTTGGCAACTTTTTATACTATTTTTGGACTAACATATTGATCCAGTGCCCAGTGCCAGTTCCTGCCTGTAGCATGTTTTGTGTTTCGCAGAAACCCAATATCAAAAGGAGTCCAAACGGGATAAAAACGGACGGAGATTTTTTTTTGGAATATTTATGATTTTTAGGAAGTAAAATCAACGCGAAACAGTGTCCGGTGTGGCCACAAGACAGGGGGGCACGCCCGCCCCCCCTGGGCGTGCCCTGGACTCTCGTGGGCCACCCATAAGGCGGTTGACGCTCTTCTTCTGGCGGAAGAAATCTAATTTTACGACAAAAATCTGGGCGAAAGATTCACCCCAATCGGAGTTACGGATCTCCGGATATTTAAGAAACGGTGAAGGGGTAGAATCTGAGAACGCAGAAACAAAGAGATAGATCCAATCTCGGAGGGGCTCTCGCCCCTCCCACACCATGGGAGCCAAGGACCAGAGGGGAAACCCTTCTCCCATCTAGGGAGGAGGTCAAGGAAGTAGAGGAAGAAGGGGGGCCCTCTCCCCCATGCTTCCGGTGGCGCCGGAACGCTGCCGGAGGCCATCATCATCACCGCAATCTTCACCAAACATTCACCGCCTTCATCACCAACTCTTCCCCCCTCTATGCAGCGATGTAACCTCTCTCTTACCCGCTGTAATCTCTACTTAAACATGGTGCTCAACGCTATATATTATTTCCCAATGATGTATGGCTATCTTATGATGTTTGAGTAGATCCGTTTTGTCCTATGGGTTAATTGATGATCGTGATTGGTTTGAGTTGCATGTTTTATTATTGGTGTTGTCCTATTGTGCCCTCCGTGTCGCGCAAGCGTGAGAGATTCCCGCTGTAGGGTTTGCAATATGTTTATGATTTGCTTATGGTGGGTGACGTGAGTGACAGAAGCACAGACCTGAGTAAGTAGGTTGTTTGCGTATGGGATAAAGGGGACTTGATACTTTAATGCTATGGTTGGGTTTTACCTTGATGAATCTTTAGTAGTTGCGGACTGCTTGCTAGGGTTCCAATCATAAGTGCATATGATCCAAGTAGAGAAAGTATGTTAGCTTATGCCTCTCCCTCAAATAGAATTGCAACAGTGATTACCGGTCTAGTTATCGATTGCCTTGGACAAATAACTTTCTCGTAACAAAAAGCTCTCTACTAATATTTACTTTATTGCATCTTTATATAAACAGCCCCTACTTTTTATATATGTGTTCTTTATTATCTTTCAAACCTATTCTATCACACCTACAAAGTACCTCTAGTTTCATACTTGTTCTAGGTAAAGCGAACGTCAAGCATGCGTAGAGTCGTATCAGTGGCCGATAGGACTTGAGAGAGTATTTGTTCTACCTTTAGCTCCTCGTTGGGTTCGACACTCTTACTTATCAAAAGAGGCTACAAATATCCCGTATACTTGCAGGTTGCCGGGGAGTCATAGCGTGGGTTGAATATTCTCGTGTGTGCTTGTTTGCATTATCACTAAGTAATTTTTATTTGCTGTTTTTAGTTGTTTTCTATCTTTAGTTATAGGTAGGAAACGCAAAATACCAAAAAAATTAGTTGTACCTACTGAACCAATGGTTGAAGAACCACTCAAAATCTATCACACTCCTGAAGCTTTTTACTTGGATAATCTTCGATCCCTTTGTGCTCGTGCTGAAACCCCAACTAGCTTAGTTGAGGGCAAATCTTTAGATGAGCATGCTTATTATGTGCCACACCGTATATTTGAAAAAGGGAAACTATTATGGGATCAAAATCAACATTTGCAATGTTATGCTTGGACTTTATGTGAATTATATGATGTTACTTGTTGTTCTAAAAACCCTAAGAAACACCTTCCCTACCAATGCTTGTTTAGTGATAATGGAATCGTATCTTTGTATGCTAAGGGTGTTTATAATTACTATGAAGAATTTGTTGCTTTTAAGGGTGCTTATGAAATTGCTTCTTTGATTGAAAAGTATGATGCTACTCTCTACAAATCTAAAAATTTTGCCATACTTGAATATTTCTATGATAATTATGCTTCTAATGCCTATGTTAAACTATATATTGAGGCCTACCCTGCTGTCCAAGAAGAGACTAATATTTTGCAGGAAGCTATGGAAGAAGAAATTGATGAAACATTGAGCTCATTGGATGAAAACGATGATGAGGAGAGCGATGAACAAAAGGAGGAAGAGCGGATTAGCTACCCGTGCCCACCATCTAATGAGAGTAACCCTCCGACTCATACATTATTTAATTCCCCTTCGTGCTTACCGAAGGATGATTGCTATGATCCCTTGAATTTGTTTGAAATATCCCTTTTTGATGATGCTTGCTATGATTGTGGCCAAGATGCCAATATGAATTATGCTTATGGAGATGAACTTGCTATAGTTCCTTATGTTAAACATGAAATTGTTTCTATTGCACCCAGGCATGATAGTCCTCTTATCTTTTTGAATTCTCCAAACCACACTATATCGGAGAAGTTTGTGCTTATTCAGGATTATATTGATGGGTTGCTTTTTACCATTGCACATGATGATTTTGATAGATATGATATGCATGTGCTTGCTGCTCCTACTTGCAATTATTATGAGAGAGGAACTATATCTCCACCTCTCTATGTTTCCAATACGATAGAATTGCAAGAAATTGCTTATACTATGCATTGGCCTTTACTATGTGTGCATGTATTGTTCTTTTATGGCATGCCGATGCATAGGAAGAGAGTTAGACTTCGTTGTTACATGATATATGTTACTTTGTGCTCACTACTAAATTACAAATCATTGTTAATTAAAATTGGCTTTGATATACCTTGGGATCCGGGTGGATTCATTACTTGAGCACTAAATGCCTAGCTTAATGGCTTTAAAGAGAGCGCTGCCAGGGAGACAACCCGGAAGTTTTAGAGAGTCATTTATTTCTGTTGAGTGCTTTTATATAGTTTAAAAACACAAAAATAAAGAGGCAAACCTAAAAGCTTTTCAAAAAGGAAAGTGAAAGTGAGAAAGACAAGCATTGTTGAAGTGGGAGCTAGCCTTGAACTTTGTTCATGCTCATGGAAACTTTGTGAATCTTGATTACAGAAACTTTTCAACAAAAATAATTATCCCCTTGTATAATTCCATTGTATTATAAAATTAATGTGCCAGGGTTTGCCTTTAGGATGTTTACAATGCTTGTTGGTTTGTACGGTGCAGGACAGAAACTTTGGTTGTAGTGCTCGATTTTACATTGTTAACTGGAACGTCAATTGGTTCTGATTCCTTTTGCACTGTCTTTCTGTACAACTTTTTATTTTTCCTAATTTTGGTAGAATTTTTGGGGTACCATAAGTATAGTGGATGTTCAGATTGCTACAGACTGTTCTGTTTTTGACAGATTCTGTTTTCGATGCATAGTTTGCTTGTTTTGATGAATCTATCAATTTATATTAGTTGATTAAGCCATGGAAAAGTTATATTACAGTAGACACAATGCAAAAACGAAATATGAATTGGTTTGCAACAGTACATAGAGTGGTGATTTGCTTTATTATACTAACGGATCTTACCGAGTTTTCTGTTGAAGTTTTGTGTGGATGTAGTGTCTAATCGAGGATGCCTCGATGTGAGGAAAAGGAAGAGAGGCAGGAGCTCAAGATTGGGGATGCCCGAGGTACCCCAAATAAATATTCAAGGAGACTCAAGCGTCTAAGCTTGGGGATGCCCCGGAAGGCATCCCCTCTTTCTTCAGCAAGTATCGGTATGTTTTTGTATTCGTTTCATTCATGCATTATGTGCAAGTCTTGGAGCGTCTTTTGCATTTAGTTTTCATTTTTCTTTTATGCACCATGCTGGTATGAGATAGTCCTTGGTTGATTTATAGAATGCTCATTGCACTTCACTTAAATCTTTTGAGTATGGCTTTATAGAATGCTTCATGTGCTTCACTTATATCATTTGATGTCTGGATTGCCTGTTTCTCTTCACATAGAAAACCGCCATTTGTAGAATGCTCTTTTTCTTCACTTATATGTGTTAGAGCGTGGGCATAT
>NW_021264734.1:0-14300 GCF_002162155.2 Triticum dicoccoides
CTTTTTTTGTTTTAGATTTTTGGGGATTTTGAAAATGTTTAACGGGGTTCCCCCAGTTAAATTCGGATGTAACTTTTCGAGTAGATGATTTTTCATATATAAAACTTTTTAATCTGAGTTCGTATGCAAAAGTTATGCCCATTTTACAAATTTCCAGAGATATTTTGCAAATAAAGTCGAAATTTATATTTGTAAATTTTCCCAACAACTAGACCACATATGACATGGCAAACTTATTTTCTTTTATTTTTTTCACATTTTTATCATTTTTTTTATTTTTTTAAACTGAAAAGGCGGTCCACAGGGGGGGGGGGGTTCTTGTAAGCCACCCTTTCTCCATGAATATGTGTCGGATTCCCTGAGCTAGTTGGCTAAGCTAAACAACAACTTGGAGAGTTGGAAGATAAAAGCTTGTTTGACTTAGTTCATGTTAAGGGATATCTTTTGTGCGTGTGTGTGTGTTGAATAAAGATGATATCTCCATTGATTGGTCTTCGTGATCAGTTGTTTGATCTATTGCCTTGTCAAGACTTTGAATTGAGTATGAGCTATCGTCAAGTCAAATCAGAACCAACGATTTTCGTAATGTTGTCTTACTCGTGGTTGATCCCTCGAGCATACACCATTACATCTTTTGGTCTGACCATTGCTATCACCGTGTTCACATGATGGTGGAAGTCCAGTAATATGGAAAATTCTGATGAGTTGTTGTTGAGCCCGTCAGCAGCATTTTTGTCTCCCCCATGATTCATGTTGAACATCAACCTAGTGTTGAAAACCTTGTAAGCAATGCCTTCGTGTTCTGTTCATGAAGCTTATGCTTGGATGAAAGAAGTGACTTTCTCCATGTTCACGTGCATTAGGTGTAAGTTGCCGCCATGAATTTGAGAAAGGTTTGTTTGTTTCCCTTGGAATCATCCCAAATCGGTCATGCATACTTACGAAGTATCCCAAACTTTTTTTTTAATTTTTTTGCCTCTAGATGTTGAAAGCCCCGTAACTTTTTTTGTGTTAGGTTTTTGGGGATTTTGAAAATGTTTAACGGGGATCCCCCAGTTAAATTCGGATGTAACTTTTCGAGTAGATGATTTTTCATATATAAAACTTTTTAATCCGAGTTCGTATGCAAAAGTTATGCCCATTTTACAAATTTCCAGAGATATTTTGCAAATAAAGTCGAAATTTATATTTGTAAATTTTCCCAACAACTAGACCACATATGACATGGCAAACTTATTTTCTTTTATTTTTTTGACATTTTTATCATTTTTTTTATTTTTTTAACTGAAAAGGCGGTCCAGAGGGGGGGGTTTCTTGTAAGCCACCCTTTCTCCATGAATTTGTGTCGGATTCCCTAAGCTAGTTGGTTAAGCTAAACAACAACTTGGAGAGTTGGAAGATAAAAGCTTGTCTGACTTAGTTCATGTTAAGGGATATCTTTTGTGCGTGTGTGTGTGTTGAAGAAAGATGATATCTCCATTGATTGGTCTTCGTGATCAGTTGTTGGATCTATTGCCTTGTCAAGACTTTGACTTGAGTATGGGCTATCATCAAGTCAAATCAGAACCAACGATTTTCGTAATGTTGTCTTACTCGTGGTTGATCCCTCGAGCATACACCATTGGATCTTTTGGTCTGACAATTGCTATCACCGTGTTCTCATGATGGTGGAAGTCCAGTAATATGGAAAATTCTGATGAGTTGTTGTTGAGCCCGTCAGCAGCATTTTTGTCTCCCCCATGATTCATGTTGAACATCAACCTAGTGTTGAAAACCTTGTAAGCAATGCCTTCGTGTTCCGTTCATGAAGCTTATCCTTGGATGAAAGAAGTGACTTTCTCCAAGTTCACGTGCATTAGGTGTAAGTTGCCGCCATGAATTTGAGAAAGGTTTGTTTTGTTTCCCTTGGAATCATCCCAAATCAGTCATGCATACGTACGAAGTATCCCAAACCTTTTTTTTAATTTTTTTGCATCTAGATCTTGAAAGCCCCGTAACTTTTTTTGTTTTAGATTTTTGGGGATTTTGAAAATGTTTAACGGGGTTCCCCCAGTTAAATTCGGATGTAACTTTTCGAGTAGATGATTTTTCATATATAAAACTTTTTAATCCGAGTTCGTATGCAAAAGTTATGCCCATTTTACAAATTTCCAGAGATATTTTGCAAATAAAGTCGAAATTTATATTTGCAAATTTTCCCAACAACTAGACCACATATGACATGGCAAACTTATTTTCTTTTATTTTTTTGACATTTTTATCATTTTTTTTATTTCTTTTAACTGAAAAGGCGGTCCAGAGGGGGGGGGTTTCTTGTAAGCCACCCTTTCTCCATGAATTTGTGTCGGATTCCCTAAGCTAGTTGGTTAGGCTAAACAACAACTTGGAGAGTTGGAAGATAAAAGCTTGTCTGACTTAGTTCATGTTAAGGGATATCTTTTGTGCGTGTGTGTGTGTTGAAGAAAGATGATATCTCCATTGATTGGTCTTCGTGATCAGTTGTTGGATCTATTGCCTTGTCAAGACTTTGACTTGAGTATGGGCTATCATCAAGTCAAATCAGAACCAACGATTTTCGTAATGTTGTCTTACTCGTGGTTGATCCCTCGAGCATACACCATTACATCTTTTGGTCTGACCATTGCTATCACCGTGTTCTCATGATGGTGGAAGTCCAGTAATATGGAAAATTCTGATGAGTTGTTGTTGAGCCCGTCAGCAGCATTTTTGTCTCCCCCATGATTCATGTTGAACATCAACCTAGTGTTGAAAACCTTGTAAGCAATGCCTTCGTGTTCCGTTCATGAAGCTTATCCTTGGATGAAAGAAGTGACTTTCTCCAAGTTCACGTGCATTAGGTGTAAGTTGCCGCCATGAATTTGAGAAA
Source organism: Triticum dicoccoides (assembly GCF_002162155.2). Taxonomy (NCBI): domain Eukaryota; kingdom Viridiplantae; phylum Streptophyta; class Magnoliopsida; order Poales; family Poaceae; genus Triticum; species Triticum dicoccoides. The sequence goes on from NW_021264734.1 coordinate 2,888, forward strand.
GGTTTGTTTTGTTTCCCTTGGAATCATCCCAAATCAGTCATGCATACGTACGAAGTATCCCAAACCTTTTTTTTAATTTTTTTGCATCTAGATCTTGAAAGCCCCGTACCTTTTTTTGTTTTAGATTTTTGGGGATTTTGAAAATGTTTAACGGGGTTCCCCCAGTTAAATTCGGATGTAACTTTTCGAGTAGATGATTTTTCATATATAAAACTTTTTAATCTGAGTTCGTATGCAAAAGTTATGCCCATTTTACAAATTTCCAGAGATATTTTGCAAATAAAGTCGAAATTTATATTTGTAAATTTTCCCAACAACTAGACCACATATGACATGGCAAACTTATTTTCTTTTATTTTTTTCACATTTTTATCATTTTTTTTATTTTTTTTAAACTGAAAAGGCGGTCCACAGGGGGGGGGGTTCTTGTAAGCCACCCTTTCTCCATGAATCTGTGTCGGATTCCCTGAGCTAGTTGGCTAAGCTAAACAACAACTTGGAGAGTTGGAAGATAAAAGCTTGTCTGACTTAGTTCATGTTAAGGGATATCTTTTGTGCGTGTGTGTGTGTTGAATAAAGATGATATCTCCATTGATTGGTCTTCGTGATCAGTTGTTTGATCTATTGCCTTGTCAAGACTTTGAATTGAGTATGAGCTATCGTCAAGTCAAATCAGAACCAACGATTTTCGTAATGTTGTCTTACTCGTGGTTGATCCCTCGAGCATACACCATTACATCTTTTGGTCTGACCATTGCTATCACCGTGTTCACATGATGGTGGAAGTCCAGTAATATGGAAAATTCTGATGAGTTGTTGTTGAGCCCGTCAGCAGCATTTTTGTCTCCCCCATGATTCATGTTGAACATCAACCTAGTGTTGAAAACCTTGTAAGCAATGCCTTCGTGTTCTGTTCATGAAGCTTATGCTTGGATGAAAGAAGTGACTTTCTCCATGTTCACGTGCATTAGGTGTAAGTTGCCGCCATGAATTTGAGAAAGGTTTGTTTGTTTCCCTTGGAATCATCCCAAATCGGTCATGCATACTTACGAAGTATCCCAAACTTTTTTTTTAATTTTTTTGCCTCTAGATCTTGAAAGCCCCGTAACTTTTTTTGTGTTAGGTTTTTGGGGATTTTGAAAATGTTTAACGGGGTTCCCCCAGTTAAATTCGGATGTAACTTTTCGAGTAGATGATTTTTCATATATAAAACTTTTTAATCCGAGTTCCTATGCAAAAGTTATGCCCATTTTACAAATTTCCAGAGATATTTTGCAAATAAAGTCGAAATTTATATTTGTAAATTTTCCCAACAACTAGACCACATATGACATGGCAAACTTATTTTCTTTTATTTTTTTGACATTTTTATCATTTTTTTATTTTTTTTAAACTGAAAAGGCGGTCCAGAGGGGGGGGGGGTTTCTTGTAAGCCACCCTTTCTCCATGAATCTGTGTCGGATTCCCTGAGCTAGTTGGTTAAGCTAAACAACAACTTGGAGAGTTGGAAGATATAAGCTTGTCTGACTTAGTTCATATTAAGGGATATCTTTTGTGCGTGTGTGTGTGTTGAAGAAAGATGATATCTCCATTGATTGGTCTTCGTGATCAGTTGTTGGATCTATTGCCTTGTCCAGACTTTGACTTGAGTATGGGCTATCATCAAGTCAAATCAGAACCAACGATTTTCGTAATGTTGTCTTACTCGTGGTTGATCCCTCGAGCATACACCATTACATCTTTTGGTCTGACCATTGCTATCACCGTGTTCACATGATGGTGGAAGACCAGTAATATGGAAAATTCTGATGAGTTGTTGTTGAGCCCATCAGCAGCATTTTTGTCTCCCCCATGATTCATGTTGAACATCAACCTAGTGTTGAAAACCTTGTAAGCAATGCCTTTGTGTTCCATTCATGAAGCTTATGCTTGGATGAAAGAAGTGACTTTCTCCAAGTTCACGTGCATTAGGTGTAAGTTGCCGCCATGAATTTGAGAAAGATTTGTTTTGTTTCCCTTGGAATCATCCCAAATCGGTCATGCATATGTACGAAGTATCCCAAACCTTTTTTTTGAATTTTTTTGCCTCTAGATCTTAAAAGCCCCGTAACTTTTTTGTGTTAGGTTTTTGGGGATTTTGAAAATGTTTAACGGGGTTCCCCCAGTTAAATTCGGATGTAACTTTTCGAGTAGATGATTTTTCATATATAAAACTTTTTAATCCGAGTTCCTATGCAAAAGTTATGCCCATTTTACAAATTTCCAGAGATATTTTGCAAATAAAGTCGAAATTTATATTTGTAAATTTTCCCAACAACTAGACCACATATGACATGGCAAACTTATTTTCTTTTATTTTGTTGACATTTTTATCATTTTTTTTATTTTTTGAAAACTGAAAAGGCGGTCCACAGGGGGGGGGGGTTCTTGTAAGCCACCCTTTCTCCATGAATCTGTGTCGGATTGCCTGAGCTAGTTGGTTAAGCTAAACAACAACTTGGAGAGTTGGAAGATAAAAGCTTGTCTGACTTATTTCATGTTAAGGGATATCTTTTGTGCGTGTGTGTGTGTTGAATAAAGATGATATCTCCATTGATTGGTCTTCGTGATCAGTTGTTTGATCTATTGCCTTGTCAAGACTTTGAATTGAGTATGGGCTATCGTCAAGTCAAATCAGAACCAACGATTTTCGTAATGTTGTCTTACTCGTGGTTGATCCCTCGAGCATACACCATTACATCTTTTGGTCTGACCATTGCTATCACCATGTTCACATGATGGTGGAAGTCCAGTAATATGGAAAATTCTGATGAGTTGTTGTTGAGCCCATCAGCAGCATTTTTGTCTCCCTCATGATTCATGTTGAACATCAACCTAGTGTTGAAAACCTTGTAAGCAATGCCTTCGTGTTCTGTTCATGAAGCTTATGCTTGGATGAAAGAAGTGACTTTCTCCATGTTCACGTGCATTAGGTGTAAGTTGCCGCCATGAATTTGAGAAAGGTTTGTTTGTTTCCCTTGGAATCATCCCAAATCGGTCATGCATACTTACGAAGTATCCCAAACCTTTTTTTTTAATTTTTTTGCCTCTAGATCATGAAAGCCCCGTAACTTTTTTTGTGTTAGGTTTTTGGGGATTTTGAAAATGTTTAACGGGGTTGCCCCAGTTAAATTCGGATGTAACTTTTCGAGTAGATGATTTTTCATATATAAAACTTTTTAATCCGAGTTCGTATGCAAAAGTTATGCCCATTTTACAAATTTCCACAGATATTTTGCAAATAAAGTCGAAATTTATATTTGTAAATTTTCCCAACAACTAGACCACATATGACATGGCAAACTTATTTTCTTTTATTTTTTGACATTTTTATCATTTTTTTATTTTTTTTAAACTGAAAAGGCGGTCCAGAGGGGGGGGGGTTTCTTGTAAGCCACCCTTTCTCCATGAATCTGTGTCGGATTCCCTGAGCTAGTTGGTTAAGCTAAACAACAACTTGGAGAGTTGGAAGATAAAAGCTTGTCTGACTTAGTTCATATTAAGGGATATCTTTTGTGCGTGTGTGTGTGTTGAAGAAAGATGATATCTCCATTGATTGGTCTTCGTGATCAGTTGTTGGATCTATTGCCTTGTCAAGACTTTGACTTGAGTATGGGCTATTTTCAAGTCAAATCAGAACCAACGATTTTCATAATGTTGTCTTACTCGTGGTTGATCCCTCGAGCATACACCATTACATCTTTTGGTCTGACCATTGCTATCACCGTGTTCACATGATGGTGGAAGTCCAGTAATATGGAAAATTCTGATGAGTTGTTGTTGAGCCCATCAGCAGCATTTTTGTCTCCCCCATGATTCATGTTGAACATCAACCTAGTGTTGAAAACCTTGTAAGCAATGCCTTCGTGTTCCGTTCAAGAAGCTTATGCTTGGATGAAAGAAGTGACTTTCTCCAAGTTCACGTGCATTAGGTGTAAGTTGCCGCCATGAATTTGAGAAAGGTTTGTTTTGTTTCTCTTGGAATCATCCCAAATCGGTCATGCATACGTACGAAGTATCCCAAACCTTTTTTTTGAATTTTTTTGCCTCTAGATCTTGAAAGCCCCGTAACATCTTTTGTGTTAGGTTTTTGGGGATTTTGAAAATGTTTAACGGGGTTCCCCCAGTTAAATTCGGATGTAACTTTTCGAGTAGATGATTTTTCATATATAAAACTTTTTAATCCGAGTTCGTATGCAAAAGTTATGCCCATTTTACAAATTTCCAGAGATATTTTGCAAATAAAGTCGAAATTTATATTTGTAAATTTTCCCAACAACTAGACCACATATGACATGGCAAACTTATTTTCTTTTATTTTTTTGACATTTTTATCATTTTTTTTATTTTTTTTAAAACTGAAAAGGCGGCCCACAGGGGGGGGGGGGTTCTTGTAAGCCACCCTTTCTCCATGAAACTGTGTCGGATTCCCTGAGCTAGTTGGTTAAGCTAAACAACAACTTGGAGAGTTGGAAGATAAAAGCTTGTCTGACTTAGTTCATGTTAAGGGATATCTTTTGTGCGTGTGTGTGTGTGTTGAATAAAGATGATATCTCCATTGATTGGTCTTCGTGATCAGTTGTTTGATCTATTGCCTTGTCAAGACTTTGAATTGAGTATGGGCTATCATCAAGTCAAATCAGAACCAACGATTTTCGTAATGTTGTCTTACTCGTGGTTGATCCCTCGAGCATACACCATTACATCTTTTGGTCTGACCATTGCTATCACCGTGTTCACATGATGGTGGAAGTCCAGTAATATGGAAAATTCTGATGAGTTGTTGTTGAGCCCATCAGCAGCATTTTTGTCTCCCCCATGATTCATGTTGAACATCAACCTAGTGTTGAAAACCTTGTAAGCAATGCCTTCGTGTTCCGTTCATGAAGCTTATGCTTGGATGAAAGAAGTGACTTTCTCCAAGTTCACGTGCATTAGGTGTAAGTTGCCGCCATGAATTTGAGAAAGGTTTGTTTTGTTTCCCTTGGAATCATCCCAAATCGGTCATGCATACGTACGAAGTATCCCAAACCTTTTTTTGAATTTTTTTGCCTCTAGATCTTGAAAGCCCCGTAACATTTTTTGTGTTAGGTTTTTGGGGATGTTCAAAATGTTTAACGGGGTTCCCCCAGTTAAATTCAGATGTAACTTTTCGAGTAGATGATTTTTCATATATAAAACTTTTTAATCCGAGTTCGTATGCAAAAGTTATGCCCATTTTACAAATTTCCAGAGATATTTTGCAAATAAAGTCGAAATTTATATTTGTAAATTTTCCCAACAACTAGACCACATATGACATGGCAAACTTATTTTCTTTTATTTTTTTGACATTTTTATCATTTTTTTTATTTTTTTTAAAACTGAAAAGGCGGTCCACAGGGGGGGGGGGTTTCTTGTAAGCCACCCTTTCTCCATGAATCTGTGTCGGATTCCCTGAGCTAGTTGGTTAAGCTAAACAACAACTTGGAGAGTTGGAAGATAAAAGCTTGTTTGACTTAGTTCACGTTATGCGTGTGTGTGTGTTGAATAAAGATGATATCTCCATTGATTGGTCTTCGTGATCAGTTGTTTGATCTATTGCCTTGTCAAGACTTTGAATTGAGTATGGGCTATCATCAAGTCAGATCAGAACCAACGATTTTCGTAATGTTGTCTTACTCGTGGTTGATCCCTCGAGCATACACCATTACATCTTTTGGTCTGACCATTGCTATCACCGTGTTCACATGATGGTGGAATTCCAGTAATATGGAAAATTCTGATGAGTTGTTGTTGAGCCCATCAGCAGCATTTTTGTCTCCACCATGATTCATGTTGAACATCAACCTAGTGTTGAAAACCTTGTAAGCAATGCCTTCGTGTTCTGTTCATGAAGCTTATGCTTGGATGAAAGAAGTGACTTTCTCCATGTTCACGTGCATTAGGTGTAAGTTGCCGCCATGAATTTGAGAAAGGTTTGTTTGTTTCCCTTGGAATCATCCCAAATCGGTCATGCATACTTACGAAGTATCCCAAACCTTTTTTTTTAATTTTTTTGCCTCTAGATCTTGAAAGCCCCATAACTTTTTTTGTGTTAGGTTTTTGGGGATTTTGAAAATGTTTAACGGGGTTCCCCCAATTAAATTCGGATGTAACTTTTCGAGTAGATGATTTTTCATATATAAAACTTTTTAATCCGAGTTCGTATGCAAAAGTTATGCCCATTTTACAAAGTTCCAGAGATATTTTGCAAATAAAGTCGAAATTTATATTTGTAAATTTTCCCAACAACTAGACCACATATGACATGGCAAACTTATTTTCTTTTATTTTTTTTGACATTTTTATCATTTTTTAACTGAAAAGGCGGTCCAGAGGGGCGGGGGGTTTGTAAGCCACCCTTTCTCCATGAATCTGTGTCGGATTCCCTGAGCTAGTTGGTTAACCTAAACAACAACTTGGAGAGTTGGAAGATAAAAGCTTGTCTGACTTAGTTCATATTAAGGGATATCTTTTGTGCGTGTGTGTGTGTTGAAGAAAGATGATATCTCCATTGATTGGTCTTCGTGATCAGTTGTTGGATCTATTGCCTTGTCAAGACTTTGACTTGAGTATGGGCTATCATCAAGTCAAATCAGAACCAATGATTTTCGTAATGTTGTCTTACTCGTGGTTGATCCCTCGAGCATACACCATTACATCTTTTGGTCTGACCATTGCTATCACCATGTTCACATGATGGTGGAAGTCCAGTAATATGGAAAATACTGATGAGTTGTTGTTGAGCCCATCAGTAGCATTTTTGTCTCCCCCATGATTCATGTTGAACATCAACCTAGTGTTGAAAACCTTGTAAGCAATGCCTTCGTGTTCCGTTCATGAAGCTTATGCTTGGATGAAAGAAGTGACTTTCTCCAAGTTCACGTGCATTAGGTGTAAGTTGCTGCCATGAATTTGAGAAAGGTTTGTTTTGTTTCCTTTGGAATCATCCCAAATCGGTCATGCATACGTACGAAGTATCCCAAACCTTTTTTTTGAATTTTTTTGCCTCTAGATCTTGAAAGCCCCGTAACTTTTTTTGTGTTAGGTTTGTGGGGATTTTGAAAATGTTTAACGGGGTTCCCCCAGTTAAATTCGGATGTAACTTTTCGAGTAGATGATTTTTCATATATAAAACTTTTTAATCCGAGTTCGTATGCAAAAGTTATGCCCATTTTACAAATTTCCAGAGATATTTTGCAAATAAAGTCGAAATTTATATTTGTAAATTTTCCCAACAACTAGACCACATATGACATGGAAAACTTATTTTCTTTTATTTTTTGACATTTTTATCATTTTTTTATTTTTTTTAAAACTGAAAAGGCGGTCCACAGGGGGGGGGGGGTTCTTGTAAGCCACCCTTTCTCCATGAATCTGTGTCGGATTCCCTGAGCTAGTTGGTTAAGCTAAACAACAACTTGGAGAGTTGGAAGATAAAAGCTTGTCTGACTTAGTTCATATTAAGGGATATCTTTTGTGCGTGTGTGTGTGTTGAAGAAAGATGATATCTCCATTGATTGGTCTTCGTGATCAGTTGTTGGATCTATTGCCTTGTCAAGACTTTTACTTGAGTATGGGCTATCATCAAGTCAAATCAGAACCAACGATTTTCGTAATGTTGTCTTACTCGTGGTTGATCCCTCGAGCATACACCATTACATCTTTTGGTCTGACCATTGCTATCACCGTGTTCACATGATGGTGGAAGTCCAGTAATATGGAAAATTCTGATGAGTTGTTGTTGAGCCCATCAGTAGCATTTTTGTCTCCCCCATGATTCATGTTGAACATCAACCTAGTGTTGAAAACCTTGTAAGCAATGCCTTCGTGTTCCGTTCATGAAACTTATGCTTGGATGAAAGAAGTGACTTTCTCCAAGTTCACGTGCATTAGGTGTAAGTTGCTACCATGAATTTGAGAAAGGTTTGTTTTGTTTCCCTTGGAATCATCCCAAATCGGTCATGCATACGTACGAAGTATCCCAAACCTTTTTTTTGAATTTTTTTGCCTCTAGATCTTGAAAGCCCCGTAACTTTTTTTGTGTTAGGTTTGTGGGGATTTTGAAAATGTTTAACGGGGTTCCCCCAGTTAAATTCGGGTGTAACTTTTCGAGTAGATGATTTTTCATATATAAAACTTTTTAATCCGAGTTCGTATGCAAAAGTTATGCCCATTTTACAAATTTCCAGAGATATTTTGCAAATAAAGTCGAAATTTATATTTGTAAATTTTCCCAACAACTAGACCACATATGACATGGAAAACTTATTTTCTTTTATTTTTTGACATTTTTATCATTTTTTTTATTTTTTTTAAAACTGAAAAGGCGGTCCACAGGGGGGGGGGGGGTTCTTGTAAGCCACCCTTTCTCCATGAATCTGTGTCGGATTCCCTGAGCTAGTTGGTTAAGCTAAACAACAACTTGGAGAGTTGGAAGATAAAAGCTTGTCTGACTTAGTTCATGTTAAGGGATATCTTTTGTGCGTGTGTGTGTGTTGAATAAAGATGATATCTCCATTGATTGGTCTTCGTGATCAGTTGTTTGATCTATTGCCTTGTCAAGACTTTGAATTGAGTATGGGCTATCGTCAAGTCAAATCAGAACCAACGATTTTCGTAATGTTGTCTTACTCGTGGTTGATCCTTGGAGCATACACCATTACATCTTTTGGTCTGACCATTGCTATCACCATGTTCACATGATGGTGGAAGTCCAGTAATATGGAAAATTCTGATGAGTTGTTGTTGAGCCCATCAGCAGCATTTTTGTCTCCCCCATTATTCATGTTGAACATCAACCTAGTGTTGAAAACCTTGTAAGCAATGCCTTCGTGTTCCGTTCATGAAGCTTATGCTTGGATGAAAGAAGTGACTTTCTCCAAGTTCACGTGCATTAGGTGTAAGTTGCCGCCATGAATTTGAGAAAGGTTTGTTTGTTTCCCTTGGAATCATCCCAAATCGGTCATGCATACTTACGAAGTATCCCAAACCTTTTTTTTTAATTTTTTTGCCTCTAGATCTTGAAAGCCCCGTAACTTTTGTTGTGTTAGGTTTTTGGGGATTTTGAAAATGTTTAACGGGGTTCCCCCAATTAAATTCGGATGTAACTTTTCGAGTAGATGATTTTTCATATATAAAACTTTTTAATCCGAGTTCGTATGCAAAAGTTATGCCCATTTTACAAAGTTCCAGAGATATTTTGCAAATAAAGTCGAAATTTATATTTGTAAATTTTCCCAATAACTAGACCACATATGACATGGCAAACTTATTTTCTTTTATTTTTTTGACATTTTTATCATTTTTTCTATTTTTTTTAAATTGAAAAGGCGGTCCAGAGGGGGGGGGGGTTCTTGTAAGCCACCCTTTCTCCATGAATCTGTGTCGGATTCCCTGAGCTAGTTGGTTAAGCTAAACAACAACTTGGAGAGTTGGAAGATAAAAGCTTGTCTGACTTAGTTCATATTAAGGGATATCTTTTGTGTGCGTGTGTGTGTTGAAGAAAGATGATATCTCCATTGATTGGTCTTCGTGATCAGTTGTTGGATCTATTGCCTTGTCAAGACTTTGACTTGAGTATGGGCTATCATCAAGTCAAATCAGAACCAACGATTTTCGTAATGTTGTCTTACTCGTGGTTGATCCCTCGAGCATACACCATTACATCTTTTGGTCTGACCATTGCTATCACCGTGTTCACATGATGGTGGAAGTCCAGTAATATGGAAAATTCTGATGAGTTGTTGTTGAGCCCATCAGTAGCATTTTTGTCTCCCCCATGATTCATGTTGAACATCAACCTAGTGTTGAAAACCTTGTAAGCAATGCCTTCGTGTTCCGTTCAAGAAGCTTATGCTTGGATGAAAGAAGTGACTTTCTCCAAGTTCACGTGCATTAGGTGTAAGTTGCTACCATGAATTTGAGAAAGGTTTGTTTTGTTTCCCTTGGAATCATCCCAAATCGGTCATGCATACGTACGAAGTATCCCAAACCTTTTTTTTGAATTTTTTTGCCTCTAGATCTTGAAAGCCCCGTAACTTTTTTTGTGTTAGGTTTGTGGGGATTTTGAAAATGTTTAACGGGGTTCCCCCGGTTAAATTCGGATGTAACTTTTCGAGTAGATGATTTTTCATATATAAAACTTTTTAATCCGAGTTCGTATGCAAAAGTTATGCCCATTTTACAAATTTCCAAAGATATTTTGCAAATAAAGTCAAAATTTATATTTGTAAATTTTCCCAACAACTAGACCACATATGACATGGAAAACTTATTTTCTTTTATTTTTTGACATTTTTATCATTTTTTTTATTTTTTTTAAAACTGAAAAGGCGGTCCACAGGGGGGGGGGGTTCTTGTAAGCCACCCTTTCTCCATGAATCTGTGTCGGATTCCCTGAGCTAGTTGGTTAAGCTAAACAACAACTTGGAGAGTTGGAAGATAAAAGCTTGTCTGACTTAGTTCATGTTAAGGGATATCTTTTGTGCGTGTGTGTGTGTTGAATAAAGATGATATCTCCATTGATTGGTCTTCGTGATCAGTTGTTTGATCTATTGCCTTGTCAAGACTTTGAATTGAGTATGGGCTATCGTCAAGTCAAATCAGAACCAACGATTTTCGTAATGTTGTCTTACTCGTGGTTGATCCCTGGAGCATACACCATTACATCTTTTGGTCTGACCATTGCTATCACCATGTTCACATGATGGTGGAAGTCCAGTAATATGGAAAATTCTGATGAATTCTTGTTGAGCCCATCAGTAGCATTTTTGTCTCCCCCATGATTCATGTTGAACATCAACCTAGTGTTGAAAACCTTGTAAGCAATGCCTTCGTGTTCCGTTCATGAAGCTTATGCTTGGATGAAAGAAGTGACTTTCTCCAAGTTCACGTGCATTAGGTGTAAGTTGCCGCCATGAATTTGAGAAAGGTTTGTTTGTTTCCCTTGGAATCATCCCAAATCGGTCATGCATACTTACGAAGTATCCCAAACCTTTTTTTTTAATTTTTTTGCCTCTAGATCTTGAAAGCCCCGTAACTTTTTTTGTGTTAGGTTTTTGGGGATTTTGAAAATGTTTAACGGGCTTCCCCCAGTTAAATTTGGATGTAACTTTTCGAGTAGATGATTTTTCATATATAAAACTTTTTAATCCGAGTTCGTATGCAAAAGTTATGCCCATTTTACAAAGTTCCAGAGATATTTTGCAAATAAAGTCGAAATTTATATTTGTAAATTTTCCCAACAACTAGACCACATATGACATGGCAAACTTATTTTCTTTTATTTTTTTGACATTTTTATCATTTTTTTTATTTTTTTTAAACTGAAAAGGCGGTCCAGAGGGGGGGG
>NW_021264734.1:14890-22325 GCF_002162155.2 Triticum dicoccoides
TTCTCCATGAATCTGTGTCGGATTCCCTGAGCTAGTTGGTTAAGCTAAACAACAACTTGGAGAGTTGGAAGATAAAAGCTTGTATGACTTAGTTCATATTAAGGGATATCTTTTGTGCGTGTGTGTGTGTTGTAGAAAGATGATATCTCCATTGATTGGTCTTCGTGATCAGTTGTTGGATCTATTGCCTTGTCAATTCTTTGACTTGAGTATGGGCTATCATCAAGTCAAATCAGAACCAACGATTTTCGTAATGTTGTCTTACTCGTGGTTGATCCCTCGAGCATACACCATTACATCTTTTGGTCTGACCATTGCTATCACCGTGTTCACATGATGGTGGAAGTCCAGTAATATGGAAAATTCTGATGAGTTCTTGTTGAGCCCATCAGCAGCATTTTTGTCTCCCCCATGATTCATGTTGAACATCAACCTAGTGTTGAAAACCTTGTAAGCAATGCCTTCGTGTTCCGTTCAAGAAGCTTATGCTTGGATGAAAGAAGTGACTTTCTCCAAGTTCACGTGCATTAGGTGTAAGTTGCTTCCATGAATTTGAGAAAGGTTTGTTTTGTTTCCCTTGGAATCATCCCAAATCGGTCATGCATACGTACGAAGTATCCCAAACCTTTTTTTTGAATTTTTTTGCCTCTAGATCTTGAAAGCCCCGTAACTTTTTTTGTGTTAGGTTTGTGGGGATTTTGAAAATGTTTAACGGGGTTCCCCCGGTTAAATTCGGATGTAACTTTTCGAGTAGATGATTTTTCATATATAAAACTTTTTAATCCGAGTTCGTATGCAAAAGTTATGCCCATTTTACAAATTTCCAGAGATATTTTGCAAATAAAGTCAAAATTTATATTTGTAAATTTTCCCAACAACTAGACCACATATGACATGGAAAACTTATTTTCTTTTATTTTTTGACATTTTTATCATTTTTTTATTTTTTTTAAAACTGAAAAGGCGGTCCACAGGGGGGGGGGGGGTTCTTGTAAGCCACCCTTTCTCCATGAATCTGTGTCGGATTCCCTGAGCTAGTTGGTTAAGCTAAACAACAACTTGGAGAGTTGGAAGATAAAAGCTTGTCTGACTTAGTTCATGTTAAGGGATATCTTTTGTGCATGTGTGTGTGTTGAATAAAGATGATATCTCCATTGATTGGTCTTCGTGATCAGTTGTTTGATCTATTGCCTTGTCAAGACTTTGAATTGAGTATGGGCTATCGTCAAGTCAAATCAGAACCAACGATTTTCGTAATGTTGTCTTACTCGTGGTTGATCCCTGGAGCATACACCATTACATCTTTTGGTCTGACCATTGCTATCACCATGTTCACATGATGGTGGAAGTCCAGTAATATGGAAAATTCTGATGAGTTCTTGTTGAGCCCATCAGCAGCATTTTTTGTCTCCCCCATGATTCATGTTGAACATCAACCTAGTGTTGAAAACCTTGTAAGCAATGCCTTCTTGTTCCGTTCATGAAGCTTATGCTTGGATGAAAGAAGTGACTTTCTCCAAGTTCACGTGCATTAGGTGTAAGTTGCCGCCATGAATTTGAGAAAGGTTTGTTTGTTTCCCTTGGAATCATCCCAAATCGGTCATGCATACTTACGAAGTATCCCAATCCTTTTTTTTAAATTTTTTTGCCTCTAGATCTTGAAAGCCCCGTAACTTTTTTTGTGTTAGGTTTTTGGGGATTTTGAAAATGTTTAACGGGGTTCCCCCAATTAAATTCGGATGTAACTTTTCGAGTAGATGATTTTTCATATATAAAACTTTTTAATCCGAGTTCGTATGCAAAAGTTATGCCCATTTTACAAAGTTCCAGAGATATTTTGCAAATAAAGTCGAAATTTATATTTGTAAATTTTCCCAACAACTAGACCACATATGACATGGCAAACTTATTTTCTTTTATTTTTTTGACATTTTTATCATTTTTTTTATTTTTTTTAAACTGAAAAGGCGGTCCAGAGGGGGGGGGTTCTTGTAAGCCACCCTTTCTCCATGAATCTGTGTCGGATTCCCTGAGCTAGTTGGTTAAGCTAAACAACAACTTGGATAGTTGGAAGATCAAAGCTTGTCTGACTTAGTTCATATTAAGGGATATCTTTTGTGCGTGTGTGTGTGTTGAAGAAAGATGATATCTCCATTGATTGGTCTTCGTGATCAGTTGTTGGATCTATTGCCTTGTCAAGACTTTGACTTGAGTATGGGCTATCATCAAGTCAAATCAGAACCAACGATTTTCCTAATGTTGTCTTACTCGTGGTTGATCCCTCGAGCATACACCATTACATCTTTTGGTCTGACCATTGCTATCACCGTGTTCACATGATGGTGGAAGTCCAGTAATATGCAAAATTCTGATGAGTGGTTGTTGAGCCCATCAGTAGCATTTTTGTCTCCCCCATGATTCATGTTGAACATCAACCTAGTGTTGAAAACCTTCTAAGCAATGCCTTCGTGTTCCGTTCATGAAGCTTATGCTTGGATGAAAGAAGTGACTTTCTCCAAGTTCACGTGCATTAGGTGTAAGTTGCTGCCATGAATTTGAGAAAGGTTTGTTTTGTTTCCCTTGGAATCATCCCAAATCGGTCATGCATACGTACGAAGTATCCCAAACCTTTTTTTTGAATTTTTTTGCCTCTAGATCTTGAAAGCCCCGTAACTTTTTTTGTGTTAGGTTTGTGGGGATTTTGAAAATGTTTAACGGGGTTCCCCCGGTTAAATTCGGATGTAACTTTTCGAGTAGATGATTTTTCATATATAAAACTTTTTAATCCGAGTTCGTATGCAAAAGTTATGCCCATTTTACAAAGTTCCAGAGATATTTTGCAAATAAAGTCGAAATTTATATTTGTAAATTTTCCCAACAACTAGACCACATATGACATGGAAAACTTATTTTCTTTTATTTTTTGACATTTTTATCATTTTTTTATTTTTTTAAAAACTGAAAAGGCGGTCCACAGGGGGGGGGGGGTTCTTGTAAGCCACCCTTTCTCCATGAATCTGTGTCGGATTCCCTAAACAACAACTTGGAGAGTTGGAAGATAAAAGCTTGTCTGACTTAGTTCATGTTAAGGGATATCTTTTGTGCGTGTGTGTGTGTTGAATAAAGATGATATCTCCATTGATTGGTCTTCGTGATCAGTTGTTTGATCTATTGCCTTGTCAAGACTTTGAATTGAGTATGGGCTATCGTCAAGTCAAATCAGAACCAACGATTTTCATAATGTTGTCTCACTCGTGGTTGATCCCTCGAGCATACACCATTACATCTTTTGGTCTGACCATTGCTATCACCGTGTTCACATGATGGTGGAAGTCCAGTAATATGGAAAATTCTGATGAGTTGTTGTTGAGCCCATCAGCAGCATTTTTGTCTCCCCCATGATTCATGTTGAACATCAACCTAGTGTTGAAAACCTTGTAAGCAATGCCTTCGTGTTCTGTTCATGAAGCTTATGCTTGGATGAAAGAAGTGACTTTCTCCATGTTCACGTGCATTAGGTGTAAGTTGCCGCCATGAATTTGAGAAAGGTTTGTTTGTTTCCCTTGGAATCATCCCAAATCGGTCATGCATACTTACGAAGTATCCCAAACTTTTTTTTATTATTTTTTTGCCTCTAGATCTTGAAAGCCCTGTAACTTTTTTTGTGTTAGGTTTTTGGGGATTTTGAAAATGTTTAACGGGGTTCCCCCAGTTAAATTCGGATGTAACTTTTCGAGTAGATGATTTTTCATATATAAAACTTTTTAATCCGAGTTCGTATGCAAAAGTTATGCCCATTTTACAAAGTTCCAGAGATATTTTGCAAATAAAGTCGAAATTTATATTTGTAAATTTTCCCAACAACTAGACCACATATGACATGGCAAACTTATTTTCTTTTATTTTTTTGACATTTTTATCATTTTTTTTATTTTTTTAAACTGAAAAGGCGGTCCAGAGGGGGGGGGGGTTCTTGTAAGCCACCCTTTCTCCATGAATCTGTGTCGGATTCCCTGAGCTAGTTGGTTAAGCTAAACAACAACTTGGAGAGTTGGAAGATAAAAGCTTGTCTGACTTAGTTCATATTAAGGGATATCTTTTGTGCGTGTGTGTGTGTGTTGAAGAAAGATGATATCTCCATTGATTGGTCTTCGTGATCAGTTGTTGGATCTATTGCCTTGTCAAGACTTTGACTTGAGTATGGGCTATCATCAAGTCAAATCAGAACCAACGATTTTCATAATGTTGTCTTACTCGTGGTTGATCCCTCGAGCATACACCATTACATCTTTTGGTCTGACCATTGCTATCACCGTGTTCACATGATGGTGGAAGTCCAGTAATATGCAAAATTCTGATGAGTTGTTGTTGAGCCCATCAGTAGCATTTTTGTCTCCCCCATGATTCATGTTGAACATCAACCTAGTGTTGAAAACCTTCTAAGCAATGCCTTCGTGTTCCGTTCATGAAGCTTATGCTTGGATGAAAGAAGTGACTTTCTCCAAGTTCACGTGCATTAGGTGTAAGTTGCTGCCATGAATTTGAGAAAGGTTTGTTTTGTTTCCCTTGGAATCATCCCAAATCGGTCATGCATACGTACGAAGTATCCCAAACCTTTTTTTTGAATTTTTTTGCCTCTAGATCTTGACAGCCCCGTAACTTTTTTTGTGTTAGGTTTGTGGGGATTTTGAAAATGTTTAACGGGGTTCCCCCGGTTAAATTCGGATGTAACTTTTCGAGTAGATGATTTTTCATATATAAAACTTTTTAATCCGAGTTCGTATGCAAAAGTTATGCCCATTTTACAAAGTTCCAGAGATATTTTGCAAATAAAGTCGAAATTTATATTTGTAAATTTTCCCAACAACTAGACCACATATGACATGGAAAACTTATTTTCTTTTATTTTTTGACATTTTTATCATTTTTTTATTTTTTTAAAAACTAAAAAGGCGGTCCACAGGGGGGGGGTTCTTGTAAGCCACCCTTTCTCCATGAATCTGTGTCGGATTCCCTGAGCTAGTTGGTTAAGCTAAACAACAACTTGGAGAGTTGGAAGATAAAGGCTTGTCTGACTTAGTTCATGTTAAGGGATATCTTTTGTGCGTGTGTGTGTGTTGAATAAAGATGATATCTCCATTGATTGGTCTTCGTGATCAGTTGTTTGATCTATTGCCTTGTCAAGACTTTGACTTGAGTATGGGCTATCATCAAGTCAAATCAGAACCAACGATTTTCGTAATGTTGTCTTACTCGTGGTTGATCCCTCGAGCATACACCATTACATCTTTTGGTCTGACCATTGCTATCACCGTGTTCACATGATGGTGGAAGTCCAGTAATATGGAAAATTCTGATGAGTTGTTGTTGAGCCCATCAGTAGCATTTTTGTCTCCCCCATGATTCATGTTGAACATCAACCTAGTGTTGAAAACCTTGTAAGCAATGCCTTCGTGTTCCATTCATGAAGCTTATGCTTGGATGAAAGAAGTGACTTTCTCCAAGTTCACGTGCATTAGGTGTAAGTTGCCGCCATGAATTTGAGAAAGGTTTGTTTTGTTTCCCTTGGAATCATCCCAAATCGGTCATGCATACGTACGAAGTATCCCAAACCTTTTTTTTGAATTTTTTTGCTCTAGATCTTGAAAGCCCCGTAACTTTTTTTGTGTTAGGTTTGTGGGGATTTTGAAAATGTTTAACGGGGTTCCCCCAGTTAAATTCGGATGTAACTTTTCGAGTAGATGATTTTTCATATATAAAACTTTTTAATCCGAGTTCGTATGCAAAAGTTATGCCCATTTTACAAAGTTCCAGAGATATTTTGCAAATAAAGTCGAAATTTATATTTGTATATTTTCCCAACAACTAGACCACATATGACATGGCAAACTTATTTTCTTTTATTTTTTTGACATTTTTATCATTTTTTTTATTTTTTTTAAACTGAAAAGGCGGTCCAGAGGGGGGGGGGTTCTTGTAAGCCACCCTTACTCCATGAATCTGTGTCGGATTCCCTGAGCTAGTTGGTTAAGCTAAACAACAACTTGGAGAGTTGGAAGATAAAAGCTTGTCTGACTTAGTTCATATTAAGGGATATCTTTTGTGCGTGTGTGTGTGTTGAAGAAAGATGATATCTCCATTGATTGGTCTTCGTGATCAGTTGTTGGATCTATTGCCTTGTCAAGACTTTGACTTGAGTATGGGCTATCATCAAGTCAAATCAGAACCAACGATTTTCGCAATGTTGTCTTACTCGTGGTTGATCCCTCGAGCATACACCATTACATCTTTTGGTCTGACCATTGCTATCACCGTGTTCACATGATGGTGGAAGTCCAGTAATATGCAAAATTCTGATGAGTGGTTGTTGAGCCCATCAGTAGCATTTTTGTCTCCCCCATGATTCATGTTGAACATCAACCTAGTGTTGAAAACCTTCTAAGCAATGCCTTCGTGTTCCGTTCATGAAGCTTATGCTTGGATGAAAGAAGTGACTTTCTCCAAGTTCACGTGCATTAGGTGTAAGTTGCTGCCATGAATTTGAGAAAGGTTTGTTTTGTTTCCCTTGGAATCATCCCAAATCGGTCATGCATACGTACGAAGTATCCCAAACCTTTTTTTTGAATTTTTTTGCCTCTAGATCTTGAAAGCCCCGTAACTTTTTTTGTGTTAGCTTTGTGGGGATTTTGAAAATGTTTAACGGGGTTCCCCCGGTTAAATTCGGATGTAACTTCTCGAGTAGATGATTTTTCATATATAAAACTTTTTAATTCGAGTTCGTATGCAAAAGTTATGCCCATTTTACAAAGTTCCAGAGATATTTTGCAAATAAAGTCGAAATTTATATTTGTAAATTTTCCCAACAACTAGACCACATATGACATGGAAAACTTATTTTCTTTTATTTTTTGACATTTTTATCATTTTTTTATTTTTTTAAAAACTGAAAAGGCGGTCCACAGGGGGGGGGGTTCTTGTAAGCCACCCTTTCTCCATGAATCTGTGTCGGATTCCCTAAACAACAACTTGGAGAGTTGGAAGATAAAAGCTTGTCTGACTTAGTTCATGTTAAGGGATATCTTTTGTGCGTGTGTGTGTGTTGAATAAAGATGATATCTCCATTGATTGGTCTTCGTGATCAGTTGTTTGATCTATTGCCTTGTCAAGACTTTGACTTGAGTATGGGCTATCATCAAGTCAAATCAGAACCAACGATTTTCGTAATGTTGTCTTACTCGTGGTTGATCCCTCGAGCATACACCATTACATCTTTTGGTCTGACCATTGCTATCACCGTGTTCACATGATGGTGGAAGTCCAGTAATATGGAAAATTCTGATGAGTTGTTGTTGAGCCCATCAGTAGCATTTTTGTCTCCCCCATGATTCATGTTGAACATCAACCTAGTGTTGAAAACCTTGTAAGCAATGCCTTC
>NW_021264735.1:0-1020 GCF_002162155.2 Triticum dicoccoides
CAAGTTGCTGCTCAAGAGAAGAAACCCAAGTCTGGACCTAAGCCTGAAACTGAGTGCTTCTACTGCAAGCAGACTGGTCACTGGAAGCGGAACTGCCCCAAGTATTTGGCGGATAAGAAGGATGGCAAGGTGAACAAAGGTATATGTGATATACATGTTATTGATGTGTACCTTACTAGAGCTCGCAGTAGCACCTGGGTATTTGATACTGGTTCTGTTGCTAATATTTGCAACTCGAAACAGGGACTACGGAATAAGCGGGCACTGGCAAAGGACGAGGTGACGATGCGCGTGGGAAACGGTTCCAAAGTCGATGTAATCGCAGTCGGCACGCTACCTCTACATCTACCTTCGGGATTAATATTAGACCTAAATAATTGTTATTTGGTGCCAGCGTTGAGCATGAACATTATATCTGGATCTTGTTTAATGCGAGATGGTTATTCATTTAAATCAGAGAATAATGGTTGTTCTATTTATATGAGTAATATCTTTTATGGTCATGCACCCTTGCAGAGTGGTCTATTCTTATTGAATCTCGATAGTAATAATACACATATTCATAATATTGAAGCCAAAAGATGCAGAGTTGATAATGAAAGTGCAACTTATTTGTGGCACTGTCGTTTAGGTCATATCGGTATAAAGCGCATGAAGAAACTCCATGCTGATGGACTTTTGGAACCACTTGATTATGAATCACTTGGTACTTGCGAACCGTGCCTCATGGGCAAGATGACTAAAACACCGTTCTCCGGTACTATGGAGAGAGCAACAGATTTGTTGGAAATCATACATACCGATGTATGTGGCCCGATGAATATTGAGGCTCGTGGCGGATATCGTTATTTTCTCACCTTCACAGATGATTTAAGCAGATATGGGTATATCTACTTAATGAAACATAAGTCTGAAACATTTGAAAAGTTCAAAGAATTTCAGAGTGAAGTTGAAAATCATCGTAACAAGAAAATAAAGTTTCTACGATCTGATCGTGGAGGAGAATATTTGAGTTACGAG
>NW_021264736.1:0-3596 GCF_002162155.2 Triticum dicoccoides
GGGGGGGGGTCATTCAAGAAAAAGAAGTGTCGAGGATAAACATAATTGAATGCCTTTACTTGAATACCTACATGTTTATAGGTTTGTTAACTCAAACGTTTCGCTCAAGCAGCCTGCCATAGTGATCAACATGTAGCTGGATGATCCCTTCATCACCGTGCTCATTTCCTCATTCAACAAAATAACAATAATGGTTTAGAAGCAGCTATGTCGGCCATCCATGCATCGTTTCTATAGGCATTACATATGGTTTCTGTCAACATTCTAAGGCTCCATGTTTGGCAAAGCTTGAAAACTGCAGAGCATTTTATTTTTGATATTTTTCTATGCACATGTAGTTTATGATGCAACCTTCAATATTAATTAACTCATGTGTTGGCAGCACAAATTCGGTGTCTTTACTGTGAGTACATTGGGACTAGAATTGTGCATCCAGCCGGGATAGACTTCCATGGGCGTGAGTCGGAGTTTGAGAAGATGGCCTGCGGAAAAGACCCCCGTAACGGTGACTATGTCCCTCCGTGGAGGGCACCATACTACAGCAACTCGCAAATCATCAATAATAGGCGCGGCTTGGCAGAGAATGTTTATGGCAGGGAGAAAGAAGATAGCCTCTATGATGACTTGGATGAGCACAAGAGTGTGGATCTGGGGTCCATGAGTATTCGACAAATATTTTTAGAAATGTAGAGTTCTGTCAAAGCTACACAAGAGTGAGTATGATGTGTAGTTCTGTGACTATATGCAAGACAATTAAAGTTTATGTTGTCTCAGAGGTAGGATAGTACTCCTGAAATCTAACAAGGTGGTTGATGTACTACTAGAATATCCTATGATGTGTGTTAGTAATGGGATTTGAATGACGTGTGTTAGTGATGTTATTTGAGTGTGGGAACTGCAGTCTAATCTGAACAATGTAACTGCTTCAGTTAGAAATCACATGGTGCTGCATCTTTGTTCATGACTTGACGTCAACCCTGTGCTTCATTAGCAATCCTTCAATTTATTTATCTGCAGTTTTGGAGGCTTGAAATGTTTCATCTTGTTTTTTGATTAGTGAGCTTTGAGTGCATGATTGTTGCGAATGACTGCCTAAAATAGCTACATTTGCTCTAGTTTGTAGGTTAAACATGGTTTGAAGATGTATTTGAAACGAAATCTACCTGCAAGCATTGCCAACCTTTCAGTGGTACAAGGTTGGCGCTGTTGATCCGGTCACTTGCGGCACTCTAGGCACAAAGCTGGAAAGAGCATCAGCCATCTATAAGGTGTTTTTTTAACCAAATGTGTAGTAATGGTATTTGAATTATGTGTGTAATGTGTTAGTAATGCTAATTATTAACTGCTTCAGTTAGCAGTCACGGATTGCGGCATCATTGTTTATTTTTGAGTTTGTCAACATGCATCAGTGCGCTGATGCGACTGCAGAAATTTGGTTGTATTATTCAATTTGCTATGTGTTTATCCGTTGACACATGTTTAGCAGACCCAATTTCCATTGTCGTTCTAGCTGTTTTGTTCTTGCCTAGTATTAATAATTATAACTTGCTTTAATTTTCTAATTTGGGGGTCAATTTTATGGTGCACAGCTCATGTAATGATATAGTTTCATTCGTACCAATTGCACTCTTCCAAGCAAAATCGAATGGTAGCGCAAGCAAAATTGTTCTTGTTTGACGAAGTTTTCATGCAACCATTGATGTAATTGCACAAAACCACAACATTTGTGGCTTCATTTGCAGAAAAGAGAGTTTTCTATTTCTTTTAGAATGCAGCACGCAAACATAATCTTTTTGGAAATTACACTGATCGGTCACTTAGCACGTTTGGATGCTGAAGCTGACATGGCCCACTTTCAGGCAATGACATGGAAGAGAAACACCGATGACGTGGCCTACCATGCATGTTGTCCGCCGGAGTCAACGACATAAGCGACGGCACGACAGTCCTTTAGCTCCTCCTCCGGAGCTCGACGGCAACAACAGCCCGGTCGGTCCTGTAGAGGCGCATGTTGCTGCTGTAGCTCTCCTCTCATGGCCGCCCTGTCTCCTCCCACATCGACTGCTACTCTCCCGACACCATGGTGGCGTCGAGAGCGTAGGACCTATACGTGTGCAGGTGAGTGCACTCTACCCAGGGGCGGAGCTATAGGGTGGACAGGGTGGGCCGCGACCCACCCTGTGATTTTGGGATGGCCTATATAGTATAGGTTATTAGGGGATGGGCCTGGGAAAAAAGAAGCCCAGCAAACAACCTACGCTGCTCGTCTGCTTGTAACGCAGCGTCGCACAGGGTCTGATCCGCCGCCAGCCCGCCTGGACGCCAGGAGACACCGCCCTGACGCACGCGGGCTGCCTGTCCTCCCGCCGCCGGTGGCTGCTGTCCGCGCAGGCACGCAGCACTGTGCAGCAGCGCTCGGCCGCCCTGTTAGCCGAACTGCCTGAGCCGCCAAATCCAGTCAGGTGTTGACTGCTGAGCCCGTCACCTTCTTCCTAGAGAGGCATGACATACCCTGATCCACCCCAATCCCCACGCTTGCTCACTTGCTCTGAATCTCTAATTTAGACTATTTTGCATCAAATTTGACAAAAAAATGGCACACGTATGAATTTGTCCAGACCCGGTAGCTCGTCTAGTCCTTCGCGCTCCTTGGATTCACTAGAGTATGGAGTCTGGAGGCATGCAGCAGCCCTGATTTCACTTTGTCCAGAGACTGAAGTGAGGTAGCCAGGGAATTATTATTTGTAAAACACTATATCGACACATAATATGTAATATTGTGAGGTTCGGCAAATAACCTTGTGGATGTTTGTAGGACTATATTGATCTATTTATATATGGCATTGGTAAATGCAAGAAAGGTTCACATTCCACATTGGCGTGAATGGCCAGGAGGAGCTGGGGCGCGTCGAGGGTATTGTCCGGCCCTAGCCAGGGGCGTCAGTGCTGCACCTTGACTCCAGTTGGATGTTGCGCGTCATGCCGGGGCACCTCCATATGCGCATGACGAGCTTGTCGTCGGTGCTGGAAGAGAGCTACATAAGGCTCGGCTTCGGCCGAAGTTGGCGATGAGCGAGGGGGTTCTGGTTCTGTGCAAGTAACCGGTTTTGTTGAGAATTTATTGGCCATTCAACATCAGCCTGATGCAATTGCCCAGGACATTGTGATTATTGGTTCCTGGGGCATATTGACACAATTAAAAGAAATGACAAAATCTGTTGAAATGTTGATTCACCTGTTCAAGGCTAGTGTAATATTCTTAAAGAGTGCCTCAAGATCATAGAAAGCTCAGAGCAAATTAACACAATGTTGCCCAGATCAGAAATTGGATAGATCAGTCTCTCTAAATATCAGTTCGACCTCTCCTTTTTCTTCCTTGCACATAGTTTCTAACTCTCTCTGTATGTATTCGTATATTATGACTTTTATAAATAGAAAATTACCGCTCGACGATTGCTCTATGGTTCGTGAGTGATTCTAAAATAAATAAATATTGCCAGCCCTATACATCATGTTTTTTAGGCTCATCCTATGCATCATGTTCTGTACACAGTTAGATCATAAAAAGCCACATCTCTCTCCTTTTAGTTCAAATT
>NW_021264737.1:0-1676 GCF_002162155.2 Triticum dicoccoides
AAACGAAATCAACAAATATGTGTTTGAATTCAATAAATAAACCATACAGATAATTGTTGTAACACAATAAAAATTTGCAAACTTGGGCCATGTTGAAACTGTATTTTGGTCACGAAGATAAAATTTTAGCATATCTTTGCCATTTCTAATGTCAAAATATCTCATGCTCTTTGAAACACATGAATTTGTTTAATCTAGACATGTAATAATGATCGAAATATAATGTAAAGTGAAAGAGAAGAAATGAGGAACCCATGTAATAATGTCTTAACCTACCACTCTACTACTTCATCCTTTTTAATATTCAATGGCGAAATTATACTGTATGTTAGACAGAACAATACATATTATTATTTTTCCAAAATTAACATGTATTCAGCAGGATACACATAAATTATGGTGGGCTCGCCCCTAAATCTACTACTCAGCTATGGACCTTTAGGACATTGATCAATTTAACACATTTATGATCCATGTAGTGTATAGCGTGTTAACTCATCTTGAATCCTTGTATGCAATTATGGTAGCGATAGAACTTCAACATAATGTAGTTTTTCTGGCTCTGTTATTTGTTGTTCTTTTTGTAAATATTCTGTCGGTTTGTCGATTTTCACTTCTTAATGAAATAGCCAGAGCACATTCCTTTCTCGCAAAATAATACTACATATGTTCCATATTAGTCGCTCAAACGGATGTATCTAGCACTAAAATACGTCTAGATACATCCATTTCAGCAACAACTAATATTGGATGGGTGGAGTACATTTTTGTTGAACCTAAACAAACACACTCCTCCAAGCTAATTTCTTGCTACCTTAATTATCTGCAATAATTAATTATCTAAGTTGACTACAGTTGGTTCTTCTATAATATGTGATCATGTCTTTTTGGTGTCTATATAAACATTTGAATTTAGTGTAATCCTGGTGTATTTAGGATGTCAACTTTGTGCATGTTTTCAAGTATTGCGCAGTCCTATAGAGGAGTGACAATAATTTCTATCAGAATCATGACCGTTCCCTTAAGAATTCCAGGATATTTACATATGCTCCTACGGTGCATAGGCAGACTGTTAAATCCAGAGCTAAGTCTATTTTTGTAATGTGGTTTTTTGTACTTGATAGTGTCGTGTGTTCTCTTATGGTTTCTTGCTTGAAAGTGTCTTAACATTTGTTGTGAGGCACTGGCAAAAGATCTTCTAAATGATGTGTCCATTAATCGTGTTGAGTATACACACCTTAACAAGATCCATGCTTTAACCTAGTACTTCTCCCATCATTTCTTGAAGTCACCTAGAGAAATATACCTTCATTTAATACATGCACGGTTTTGTCACCTCTATTTTGTGATGCTACTTGATGTCTACCTCTTCTTTGGCGTCAACTTACTTATTATTCTTTGTTTAGATAGTTCCTTCAACCCTTCATGATTTTTGAAGATTTAAATGTTGTTTGCTAACCAACTCTAAATTATTAGAATCAAGTTCCACTTTATAATGGAATTTTGTAATCCGTGGACAATAGTGTAGACCCCTCTATATGCTCTACTTGTCCACTTTGGAGGCAGGCCTTTCTTTTCCTAACTCCAAAAGTTGTACCACTGCACCTTTTCAATTACTTTATTGCGATCTTTGGACCTCGTCGTTGCAAGTATTTCCGGTTTCTAGTATTACCTTA
>NW_021264738.1:0-964 GCF_002162155.2 Triticum dicoccoides
AGTAAACTACCACAAATCGTCCAATGAAAGCACGTAAAACTTCGTTCATTAATCTCATGAAAGTACTAGGTGCATTAGTTAACCCAAAAGGCATGACTAACCACTCATATAATCCAAACTTAGTTTTAAATGCTGTTTTCCATTCATCTCCCAATTTCATACGAATTTGATGGTAGCCACTACGCAAATCAACTTTGGAGAATATTGTAGAGCCACTCAATTCATCAAGC
Organism: Triticum dicoccoides; assembly: GCF_002162155.2. Taxonomy (NCBI): domain Eukaryota; kingdom Viridiplantae; phylum Streptophyta; class Magnoliopsida; order Poales; family Poaceae; genus Triticum; species Triticum dicoccoides. The sequence continues at coordinate 231 of NW_021264738.1, forward strand.
ATATCATCTAGCCTAGGAATAGGATGACGATAACGAATAGTAATATTATTAATGCCTCTACAATCAACACACATACGTGATGTACCATCCTTTTTCGGCACTAGAATAATAGGAACAGCACAAGGACTAAGGGATTCGCGTATACAACCTTTGTCGAGAAGCTCTTGTACTTGACGCATAATCTCCTTCGTCTCCTCTGGATTGGTACGGTATGGTGAACGGTTTGGCAGTGAAGCACCGGGAATTAAGTCAATCTGATGCTCAATCCCTCGAATAGGCGGTAATCCCGGTGGCACGTCTTGTGGAAAAACGTCAGCGAACTCCTTCAAAATGTTAGTGACAGCAGGAGGCAAAGAGGAAGGCACGTCCTCGAATGAAAATAATGCCTCTTTGCACACAAAAGCATAGCAAACAGATTTGCTGAAATCTAGCTCATCAATATCAGATTTGGTGGCAAATAAACATGCACTTTTCAATTTAATTTCAGAAGCAACACTAGATGGTTTATTATTAGGCTTCATTTGTTGCTCAAATTCTTTTGCCACAATCTGATTTTCACTCTTATTCTTCTCCTGTTGTGCTTTATTAGCTCTATTAATATCATCTTTCAAAATGGAATCAGGAGTCATAGGAAGCAAAGTAATATTTTTATCCTTATGAACAAGAGTATAGTGATTGTTTCTACCATGGTGTACAGAATTTTTATCAAATTGCCATGGTCTACCAAGTAATAA
>NW_021264739.1:0-1562 GCF_002162155.2 Triticum dicoccoides
AAAACAGTGAGTAATAGTCCACAAAACACGTTAGAATTCGCCAAAATTGTGAGTGTTGCTGACCGACACGTAAACACAACCCGGGGTCATTTCGGGACCCCCATAACTAAGTAATAGTCCAAGAAACGGGCCAGAATCAGCCCAAACTGTGATTGTTGATGACCTACACTTAAGCGCACCTTGGGGTTCAACAACCATGGAAATCGCTTTGGGGCCCCAAAACGGTGAGTAACAGTCCACGACACGGGTCAGAATCGACAAAAACCGCGAGTGTTGATAACCAACCCGTAAGCGCACCCAGGGGTTCGTTAATCGTGGAAATCACTCCGGGGACCCAAAAAAGTGAGTAATAGTCCACGAAACGGGCCAGAATCGGCCAAAACTGTGAGTGTTGATGACCGACACGTAAATGCACGCCGGGGTTCGTTAATCGTGGAAATCACTCCGGGACCCCAAAACAGTGAGTAATAGTATACAAAAAAGGCAAGAATCGGACAAAAGTGTAAGTGTTGATGACCGAAACGTAAACGCACCCCGCGGTTCGTGTATCGTTGAAATCACTTCGATACCCCAAAACAGTGCGTAATACTCCACGAAACGGGCCAGAATCGGCCAAAACTGCGAGTGTTGATGAGCGACACATAAATGCACCCCGGTGTTCGTCAATCATGGAAATCACGCCGAGACCCAAAATCAGAGTAATAGTCCAAGAAACGGGCCAGAATCGGCCAAAACTGTGAGTGTGGATGACCGACACATAAATGCACCCCGTGGTTCGTTAATCGTGGAAATCACTCCGGGGGCCCTAAAAAGAGAGTAATAGTCCATGATACGGGCCAGAATCAGCCAAAACTATGAGTATTGATGACCGACACGTAAGCGCGCCTTGGGGTTCAACAACTATGGAAATCACTTCAGGACCTGAAAACAGTGAGTAATAGTCCACAAAACACGTTAGAATTCGCCAAAATTGTGAGTGTTGCTGACCGACACGTAAACACAACCCGGGGTCATTTCGGGACCCCCATAACTAAGTAATAGTCCAAGAAACGGGCCAGAATCAGCCCAAACTGTGATTGTTGATGACCTACACTTAAGCGCACCTTGGGGTTCAACAACCATGGAAATCGCTTTGGGGCCCCAAAACGGTGAGTAACAGTCCACGACACGGGTCAGAATCGACAAAAACCGCGAGTGTTGATAACCAACCCGTAAGCGCACCCAGGGGTTCGTTAATCGTGGAAATCACTCCGGGGACCCAAAAAAGTGAGTAATAGTCCACGAAACGGGCCAGAATCGGCCAAAACTGTGAGTGTTGATGGCCGACACGTAAACGCACGCCGGGGTTCGTTAATCGTGGAAATCACTCCGGGACCCCAAAACAGTGAGTAATAGTATACAAAAAAGGCAAGAATCGGACAAAAGTGTAAGTGTTGATGACCGAAACGTAAACGCACCCCGCGGTTCGTGAATCGTTGAAATCACTTCGATACCCCAAAACAGTGCGTAATACTCCACGAAACGGGCCAGAATCGGCCAAAACTGCGAGTGTTGATGAGCGA
>NW_021264740.1:0-1694 GCF_002162155.2 Triticum dicoccoides
TTTATAAAATACTAGCATCTCTATAATATTTTATAGGACGTTTTCGGAGTTTATGACAGTGTCAAAAAATTGTCTTATATTAAGTTACGGAAAGAGTATAATTTTTATAAGACGTTTTCAGAGTCTATGACAATGTCAAATAACGTCTTATAGATGCTGCTCGTTTCGCAAAACCTGCTAAGTGTGTCGTTGCGCGCCACTTCTCCTATTCTAGTGACACTGCGAGAGTACTACATGTATATTATTGTAAATTAACACAAAACTCGTGCTTTGCTACGGATCACATGATAGTTGCCGTGAATTAAGATTGGTCGGTTCCCTGGACATAGTTTATGATGTGGTAAAAGAAAAGCATATTTGTGACTGAGCGTGAGTCTTTCCTCCTTAACAAAAGTCTCCTTCTCCCGCCAGCGCCGCCGTCGATCCAGCCCACCTCCGTTGGCCTTTGGGCCATGGAGGTGCGGAGGATCCCCCCGCCGGCGGGAGAGACCCGTTCTCGTTTTTGTTAGGTTCAATATCTTGGTTGGGGCTATGTGACAGTGACGATGTTTCTCAGTAGAAACAATGTCTACTACGTCCTATTCCCGCCTCGATGGTGTGAATAGCGTTATCAAAGGACATGTAGAGGTGTGCCTTCATCGGATCTCACGAAATTTAGTCGGTAATGGTCTTTGATGGATCTATTTGGATCATGTTTTTGTTCGTTTATGTGGTTACAGGTTTGATCTTTCCGCTCTACAACTCTCTTCATCGGCGATGGTTGCTGCTCTGGTACACTGGTCCTTTGAGGCCTTAGCATGATGACTTCCCGACTGCCTACTACAATAAGGTTTGCCTGACTCCAATGAGGGTGGATCGATGATGGCGGTGCACCATTGGCTCGCTTCAGTGCTTGTAGTCGTCGTTAGATGGTCCATGGACCCGGATGTAATTTCTATTATCTACAGTGTTCTCTGTGCTGCCATGATTGATGAATATTAAAATTTTCTATTGAAAAAAGGCATATTTGTGACTAGATGCGCATGCTTCATCGAAACACTAGGGGTCAGATTACTGATCCCCTCCATCAGACTAGTCAGTTTGTGTGATGGAAAAACAAATCGACGATGTAGCAGTTGTTTGATGATTTGGGAAGATCAGTCATATGAGAGAAAGTGTTCCCCCTCTCTTCTCTCACAACAGCAGCCGTAGCCCAGTGCGGTTGCCCAGCCGCCCTGGCTGCGTCTACGACAACCTCTCCTCTTCCCCGGGCGGGCACCCGCTCTCCCCACCACCACGTTAAAAAATGTGCTGGCCAAGTGTGCTTAGGGAATTTCTAACCGATCCTTAAAAATAGAGGAGTAAACTTTAGTGGAATATATTTACTTCACTAAGTTTTTGCTAGGGAACGTAGCATGTAATTTCAAAAAATTGCCTATGATCACGCAAGATCTATGTAGGAGATGCATAGCAACGAAAAGGAAAGAGTGTGTCCACGTATCCTTGTATACCAAAGCGAAAGTGTTAGTTTAACGCGATTGATGTAGTCGAACGTCTTCTCGATTCAATCGATCAAGTACCAAACGTACGATACCTCCAAGTTCTGCACACGTTCAACTCAATAACGTCCTCGAACTCTTGATCCAGCAAAGTGTCGAGGGAGAGTTTCGTCAGCACGACGGCGGTGATGATGAAGTGATCCGCGCAGGGCTTCG
>NW_021264741.1:0-1067 GCF_002162155.2 Triticum dicoccoides
ATGGTGCATCCAATCTTCCATGTTGCACACGTAGAAGCGACCGTGTGGGCTGGTGGTCCGGATCATGCGTCGGAGTTTGGATCGTCAAGTCGTGGATCTCCAGCGAGTCAAGATGAGAAGGAGCATGAGGAAGATGACAAGTTAAGATTATGAAGAAATTGTTAGGTATATTCTTGAGTTTGTGTCTAGGCTAATCATGATTGGTGTGGCCCGTGATTAGGCTGCTGGTGTACAAGTCCTGTACGTTAGGAAGTCTTGTCTGTGTCCATGTTAGTCTGATTAGGATTAGCAGTACGTGTCCATATTGAGTCCTAGTAGTAGTCAGCTTTGGCTGAGTTACTACGTCTAATAGTCCGTCTAGGCTTTTAGTAGGAGTCCTAGTAGGATTGGTTAGCCGTGTAAGTTTAGGATGTGTTGAGTCGGTTAAGCTTTGGCCCTGGCAGTCTGTATATATATATATATATATATATATATATATATATATATATAGGATCTGCGTTAGGTTTTGTATTAATGTGAGAAAAAGAGAGAAAGAAAAAGAGAGGAGAGGCACAACACGTGCCTTTGGCTAAGTTTTTGCGTGCTTTTGTTTATCGTGATTTGATGTGATCGATCCTAAGTGTGAAGTTCCAACAGACAGGATGCATTAGCATCCGGGTGCACCATGGTATTTGCCGTGGTTTGAGCTCAGGTCGATAGCTTGGGCACTCCTCTAAATAAGAGAATAAGAAAAGAAAAGACAGACTCTCCTCTAAAGAATAGAAGAAGAAAAGAAAAAGCAGACACTCCTCTAAAGAAGAGGAGAAGAAAAGTAAAGCTCACAAAGTAAAGAAATTATCTGAAACTGCACGCAAGGAACCATGTATGCTTTGGAAGAAAAGAAAGCAACACATTCATTGGGCGATGCCTAAACATATCGCAGTTCTCTCTTGCAACACATTCCGTTCCCGAGCATGGCCGCCAGCCATGCATGACCGAGTGAAATGATCTTTCGATTCCAGCACAAGATGATTTGAGTTATATATATATATATATATATATATATATATATATATATATATATATAT
>NW_021264742.1:0-21476 GCF_002162155.2 Triticum dicoccoides
GTTTGTGTTCAACGACCAGACAAAGGCGTCACAGAACCCCACCTTGATCAATAAAGCTTTCATCTTATATTCGCAATATCCAGATTGCAATCTCAGTTTCTTGCTTGTTCTTCGTTTGCTCGCAGGAAACAGACCCTCGTGGTCAGGTTGATCGTGCTCCGGCGTGGTCAATAACCTCTCGGAGTTGGTTTAGCGATTGCTAAGGCGCGACGTCCTCGCACGTTCGTAGTCGGATCGTCAAAGTCGACTTCCACCAAAGCGAAATCCACCATCTCATCGAAAGACGGGACACCTTTGCCTCTATCAAGTGGTATCAGATTTCCAGGTTGCTCGGTGAGATTTTACAGTTTTTCGTAGTTTAGATCGAGTCTATTCTTCATACCTACAGTCCACGAAAAAGCCACAAAAAAAATTAGGGTTAGTTCATCATATCCGAACAAATCTGAGTCTTTGCATAATCTTTTTAGGGTTTTGCTTTGTTGAATTTGCGGTTGCATCGTCGTGTCTAGTTGCTGGTCTTAGAGTCTAGTCTTTTAGAGTTTTGAGTTCTGGTCATAAGTTGTCACGCCGCCGCCGCACCATCATCATCACCCCTGCCATCTACCACCACCGCTTATCCGCCACCGCTTCGAATCCGTATCCATATACCACCACAGCTGTCATATACCACCACCGCTGCCATCTACCACCATATATCCACTACCAATCCGAGTTCTTGTCATATTAGGTTTGTTTTCGAGATCCATCTAGATTCCGATTCGTGTTTCCTTGCAGGAGTAGGTTTCGGAAAAAAAAACACTTGATACCACTTGATAGAGGCGGGGTGTCCCGATCTTTCGATGAGATGATAACTATCGATTTGGTGGAGACGACTTTGACGATCCGACTACAAACGTGCACGACGTTGCGCCTTAGCAATCGCTAAACCAATCTCCTGAGGTTACTGACGATGCCGGAAGCACGGTCACCCTGACCACGAAGGTCTATTCCTGCAAGCAATCGAAGAACGAGCAAGAATATGATAAAGCAATCTGAATATTGCAAATATATATGAGGTATTGATAATGGTGGGGATCCGGAAGTGGTCTTGGTCTGGTCGTTGGACACAAACGAAGTACACGAAGTTGCAATGGCTAACTTTTAACTAAACAAATCCCAAGGAAAAGCTACTAGATGGATCTACTTATATAGGAGCAAGGGGTGGCGGCCAAGGAGGTGGGAGGACGTCCCAAGGCAGCCTAAAACTAAATCTAGGTCGTACAAGGCCAATGGGCCCAAGTGGAGGTGATATAACACCTTTGGACTTGTAGTTTGACTCGGATTCTGCTGCAGCATCAGATTGTTTCGTCCACAACTCAACGCTCCGGACGAATTTGAAGGTGATTCCAATTGGGTTGGAAAGTGCACGAAATCTAGTTTCCAACACAAAAAGAATCACCCAATTCGGAGTCCGTATGAAAAACTTTTGTGCGTTTTGAGTCAGGTGTGTCTGTGCAGTCCGAATCTGAATCCAGAGTCGGGTAGCCACGCTCCGTTTAGGCCCAAAATTTTTCGAAAACGCATTTTTCGAAAAATTTTCTGGCTATCCTATTTTTAGGTGTTTCTGAGTGTTTTGAGACAGGTGCCATTATAGGAAGTTTTTTTTGACCCGTTTCCAGTTTTTGGGTCCGGACAGTCAAAAAAAAAAAAATTGGTCAAAAAATTTCGTGCCCATCCTGTCAGTTTGAGCTAAGAGTTTTGAGACACTCGCCATTATAGTGATTTTTCGCAAAAAAAAAAAAGCAGCGCAAAAAAAAAAGAGCGCAAAAAAAAAGAGCGAAAAAAATAAATTCCAGAGTGTGCTTTTCCCTTGTTTACGTGCCGCGCCGTGATTTTGTTAGTGTTCTAGGCTCGCGTCTCTAGCACAGTCTAGCCTAGGACCAGCACAGTACCGTCGTTGAACGTTTGTTCAACTTTGCATCTCTGAATTGATTATTGCTGACCCTTTTTGCTACCATATTATAAGCCTTCCCAGCTCCACATACATCTACGTCGTGCGTTTGACTCTCCCTGGTAATCGCTCTATCCAAGCTTTGAGAGTTTTTGACTACAACGGTTGCCGATCACCGCCTGCTGCTGGGTAAGAACTGGTAAGAATTTGAGATTTGCTTGACGGATTTGTGACACCCACCACCACCACTTGTTCGTAGTCTGTAGGATCATATTCTTGTGTGTTTCTATTGCTGCTAACCATGCCAGGATCACAAGCCGACGAGATTGACTGGGAGAATTTATCGAACAAGGAGCTTCATGATAAGTTTCAGCAAATGATGACTGAACAGGTGCAAGATGTGCTGAACAATTTTGAAGAGGCCATGGAGAAGATCACTGGCTTTGAGAAGACGTTCGAGACAAAGCTCGATAACAAGTTTAATGAATTGCTCGCGCGTTTTCCACCACCACCACCCGCTGCAGCTAACGCACCTCTCCAACAACAACAACAACGACTACCTCCACGTCGCGAAGCAGACCTCCGCCGAGCAAGCCGTGTTCCTCTTGCGTTTGGCCAAACTGTTGGTGCTGCTGTTGATACTTCTGTGGCTCCTGCTGCTGATGCGGAGGAGGATGATTATGTGGGAGATTATGAGGATGAGGTTGATCAAAATCAACACTACGTGCAGCCACCTGTACCACCACCAGCAGGTCGACCTCAGGTATATATTCGTAATGGTAGGCCTGCACCACCACCTCAGGTACGAGATGATGTCCATATTCCTAAACTGAAATTGAATATTCCACCATTTGAGGGTAGATATGTTCCTGATATATATCTTACTTGGGAGTTAGAAACTGAACAACGATTTACATGTTTACAATATCCTGAGAAGAGACGAGTTGCTGCTGCCGTTTGTGCTTTCACTAGTTTTGCATGTGTATGGTGGTCTGAACATTGTAGATTATATCCTATTCCAACTACTTGGGCTGCTTTGAAAACTGCTATGCGTACGCGTTGGGTTCCACCATATTATCAACGTGAATTGCTTCAAAAATTGCAGCGTTTAAGACAAGGAAAAAATTCTGTAGAAGAATATTATCAGGAATTACAAACTGGCATGATTAGATGTGGTATTGTTGAGGAGAATGAAGCTATGCTTGCACGTTTTCTGGGTGGATTAAATAGAGAGATTCAGACCATTCTAGACTATAAGGAGTATACTAATATCACTCGTTTATTCCATCTTGCTTGTAAAGCTGAACGTGAAGTGCAGGATCGACAAGCATTGGGGCGAACTAACTTTTCTGCAGGCCGACCTTCATCATGGACACCACGTGCATCTTCTACTTCAACTGCACCAGCACCTCCATCCGGTGCCACCTCCAGCCGTGATACAAGAAAACAGGCACAACCACCATTATCTGCCAAGAGCGCACCTGCGGGGCCTGCACAGCGTTCTTCTTCTTCTATGGCATCAACAGGGCACACAAGTGATATTATTTGTCGTCGTTGTAAGGGAGGAGGTCATTATGCGAGAGAATGCAAATCTCCGCGTGTGATGATTGCTACCGCGGATGGTGGATATGAGTTCTCTACTGACTATGATGAGGAGACTTTGGCTCTTATTACACGTGAAGAACATGGTGGAGATGATTCTGATCATGAGACGCAATACATGGCTCCTGAAGACGCTGACAGGTATGAATGTTTAGTTGCTCAACGTGTTTTGAGTGTGCAGGTCACACAAGCTGAGCAAAATCAGAGGCACAATTTGTTCCATACCAAGGGAGTTGTGAAGGAACGTTCTGTGCGCGTCATAATAGACGGAGGGAGCTGCAACAACTTGGCTAGCATGGAGATGGTGGAGAAGCTTTCTCTCACCACAAGACCACATCCACATCCTTACTACATCCAATGGTTCAACAACAGCGGCAAGGTTAAGGTAACACGTACTGTTCGTGTGCATTTTAGTATCTCTACATATGCTGATTATGTTGATTGTGATGTGGTACCTATACAAGCATGTTCCTTATTACTTGGTAGACCATGGCAATTTGATAAAAATTCTGTACACCATGGTAGAAACAATCACTATACTCTTGTTCATAAGGATAAAAATATTACTTTGCTTCCTATGACTCCTGATTCCATTTTGAAAGATGATATTAATAGAGCTAATAAAAGCAAAACAGGAGACGAATAAGAGTGAAAATCAGATTATGGCAAAAGAATTTGAGCAACAAATGAAGCCTAACAATAAACCATCTAGTGTTGCTTCTGAAATTAAATTGAAAAGTGCATGTTTATTTGCCACCAAATCTGATATTGATGAGCTAGATTTCGGTAAATCTGTTTGCTATGCTTTTGTGTGCAAAGAGGCATTATTTTCATTCGAGGACGTGCCTTCCTCTTTGCCTCCTGCTGTCACTAACATTTTGCAGGAGTTCGCTGACGTCTTTCCACAAGACGTGCCACCGGGATTACCGCCTATTCGAGGGATTGAGCATCAGATTGACTTAATTCCCGGTGCTTCACTGCCAAACCGTGCACCATACCGTACCAATCCAGAGGAGACGAAGGAGATTATGCGCCAAGTACAAGAGCTTCTCGACAAAGGTTATATACGCGAATCCCTTAGTCCTTGTGCTGTTCCTATTATTCTAGTGCCGAAAAAGGATGGTACATCACGTATGTGTGTTGATTGTAGAGGCATTAATAATATTACTATTCGTTATCGTCATCCTATTCCTAGGCTAGATGATATGCTTGATGAATTGAGTGGTTCTACAATATTCTCCAAAGTTTATTTGCGTAGTGGCTACCACCAAATTCGTATGAAATTGGGAGATGAATGGAAAACAGCATTTAAAACTAAGTTTGGATTATATGAGTGGTTAGTCATGCCTTTTGGGTTAACTAATGCACCTAGTACTTTCATGAGATTAATGAACGAAGTTTTACGTGCTTTCATTGGACGATTTGTGGTAGTTTACTTTGATGACATACTGATTTATAGCAGATCTTTGGAAGAACATTTGGAACATCTACGTGCTGTTTTTATTGCTCTACGTGATGCACGTTTGTTTGGTAACCTTGGGAAGTGCACCTTTTGCACCGACCGAGTATCTTTTCTTGGCTATGTTGTTACTCCACAGGGAATTGAAGTTGACAAAGCCAAGATTGAAGCTATTGAGAGTTGGCCGCAGCCCAAAACGGTCACACAAGTGAGGAGTTTTCTTGGCCTCGCTGGATTCTATAGGCGTTTTGTGAGAGATTTCAGCACCATTGCTGCACCTCTCAACGAGCTTACAAAGAAGGATGTGCCTTTTGTTTGGGGTACCGCACAGGAAGAAGCCTTCACGGTATTGAAAGATAAGTTGACACATGCTCCTTTACTCCAACTTCCTGATTTTAATAAGACTTTTGAGCTTGAATGTGATGCTAGTGGAATTGGATTAGGAGGTGTGTTATTACAATATGGCAAACCTGTTGCATACTTTTCTGAAAAATTGAGTGGGCCTAGTCTGAATTATTCTACTTATGATAAAGAATTATATGCTCTTGTTCGGACTTTAGAAACATGGCAACATTATTTATGGCCCAAAGAATTTGTTATACATTCTGATCATGAATCTTTGAAACATATTAAAAGTCAAGCTAAACTGAATCGTAGACATGCTAAATGGGTTGAATTCATTGAGACTTTCCCTTATGTCATTAAACACAAGAAGGGAAAAGAAAATGTTATTGCTGATGCATTGTCTCGTCGCTACACTATGCTTTCACAACTTGACTTCAAAATATTTGGTTTGGAGACCATCAAAGATCAATATGTGCATGATGCTGATTTTAAAGATGTAATGCAGAATTGTAAAGAAGGAAGAATGTGGAACAAGTTTGTTGTTAACGATGGATTTGTGTTTCGTGCTAACAAGCTATGCATTCCAGCTAGCTCCGTTCGTCTTTTGTTGTTGCAGGAGGCGCATGGAGGAGGATTAATGGGACACTTTGGCGTGAAGAAGACGGAGGACGTACTTGCTACACATTTCTTTTGGCCAAAGATGAGACGGGATGTTGAGCGTTTTATTGCTCGCTGCACTACATGTCAAAAAGCTAAGTCACGACTCAATCCTCATGGTTTATATATGCCTTTGCCTGTACCTAGTGTTCCTTGGGAGGATATGATAGAGGCGGAGGTGTCCCATCTTTCGATGAGATGATGGATATCGCTTTGGTGGAAGTCGACTTTGACGATCCGACTACGAACGTGCGAGGACGTCGCGCCTTAGCAATCGCTAAACCAACTCCGAGAGGTTATTGACCACGCCGGAGCACGATCAACCTGACCACGAGGGTCTGTTTCCTGCGAGCAAACGAAGAACAAGCAAGAAACTAAGATTGCAATCTGGATATTGCGAATATAAGATGAAAGCTTTATTGATCAAGGTGGGGTTCTGTGACGCCTTTGTCTGGTCGTTGAACACAAACGAAGTACGCGAAGTTGCAGCTATGGCGAACTTTTAATCTAAACAAAACCCAAAGTCTAAACGATGCCCTAAGGGCTGTATATATGGAGGAAGAGGGGGGGCATTTCGTGGCCCTTGGTGGAGGGGTCCGAAATCAACCCTATCTCTTGTTTCCCCACACATACGGACTCTAAAAATAGCCTATACTTATGTATTTCGAAATTACATGGGCCTGGCCCAATAATAAGGTGACGCAGCACCTAAAATAGCCTCGGGACGAAATTTATGAAGTGGCATCTTGTATATTTCATCCAAGGCTTCATGCACCCATTATGGTGGCTTCAAAGTCCTGAAATCATCACTTGTAACTCCGTTCTTGTTTCCCTTGCGCATGCCATCATCTCCATGCTTGTTCTTGCTCCAATGTTCATCCTTCTCCAAGCTAGGCCCTTCATTTGTAAGCAAAACAAATGTATCCAATTTAGGCAGCATCATATTCTCATGAGCATTAGAATAATTACCAAGAAACGAAAGTACCTGGTAATTTAGTTGGCGTGCACGAGCTCTAGTAATTGGTCCAGTATGTATAGCAGCAGGGGCTGTGGGTGTAACAATTGTATTGATGTCCTCATCATCCTCCCCTTCTTGAAATGAAGTCGTCCTCGACGGAAGTTCATCTTCCTCACCCAAATAAGGCTTCAAATCTGCAATGTTAAAAGTGGGACTAACCCCAAAATCTGCAGGCAGCTCAAGTTTATATGCATTATCATTTATTTTCTCTAACACCTTAAAGGGACCATCAGCACGTGGCATTAACTTTGATTTGCACAAATCAGGAAATCTATCCTTACGCAAATGTAACCAAACAAGATCTCCAGGTGCAAACACAACATGTTTTCTACCCTTATCTCCAGCAAGTTTATATTTAGCATTCATGTGCTCAATGTTTTCCTTAGTTAACTCATGCATTTTTAAAATCAATTCAGCACGTTGTTTAGCATCAAAATTAACCTTCTCCGAAGATGGAAGAGGCAACAAATCAATAGGTGCACGAGGTAGGAAACCATACACAACTTCAAAAGGGCACATCTTAGTAGTAGAATGCAATGAACGATTATAAGCAAATTCAATATGAGGCAAGCATTCCTCCCACATTTTCTTATTATTCTTCAAAACAGCCCTAAGCATAGTAGACAACGTTCTATTGACTACTTCAGTTTGTCCATCAGTTTGGGGGTGACAAGTAGTACTAAAAAGCAGTTTAGTCCCCAACTTAGCCCATAAACATCTCCAAAAGTGGCTAAGAAATTTAGTATCACGATCTGAAACAATAGTATTTGGCACACCATGCAAGCAAATAATTTCACGAAAGAACAAATCAGCAACATTAACAGCATCATCGCTTTTATGACATGGTATAAAGTGTGCCATTTTCGAGAATCTATCCACGACAACAAATATGCTATCTGATGAGGACATCAATACAATTGTTACACCCACAGCCCCTGCTGCTATACATACTGGACCAATTACTAGAGCTCGTGCACGCCAACTAAATTACCAGGTACTTTCGTTTCTTGGTAATGATTCTAATGTTCATGAGAATATGATGCTGCCTAAATTGGATACATTTGTTTTGCTTACAAATGAAGGGCCTAGCTTGGAGAAGGATGAACATTGGAGCAAGAACAAGCATGGAGATGATGGCATGCGCAAGGGAAACAAGAACGGAGTTACAAGTGATGATTTCAGGACTTTGAAGCCACCATAATGGGTGCATGAAGCCTTGGACGAAATATACAAGACACCACTTCATAAATTTCGTCCCGAGGCTATTTTAGGTGCTGCGTCACCTTATTATTGGGCCAGGCCCATGTAATTTCGAAATACATAAGTATAGGCTATTTTTAGAGTCCGTATGTGTGGGGAAACAAGAGATAGGGTTGATTTCGGACCCCTCCACCAAGGGCCACGAAATTCCCCCCTCTTCCTCCATATATACAGCCCTTAGGGCATCGTTTAGACTTTGGGTTTTGTTTAGATTAAAAGTTCGCCATAGCTGCAACTTCGCGTACTTCGTTTGTGTTCAACGACCAGACAAAGGCGTCACAGAACCCCACCTTGATCAATAAAGCTTTCATCTTATATTCGCAATATCCAGATTGCAATCTCAGTTTCTTGCTTGTTCTTCATTTGCTCGCAGGAAACAGACCCTCGTGGTCAGGTTGATCGTGCTCCGGCGTGGTCAATAACCTCTCGGAGTTGGTTTAGCGATTGCTAAGGCGCGACGTCCTCGCACATTCGTAGTCGGATCGTCAAAGTCGACTGCCACCAAAGCGATATCTATCATCTCATCAAAAGACGGGACACCTTTGCCTCTATCACCATGCTAGCCAAGTTGTTGCAGCTCCCTCTGTCTATTATGACGCGCAAAGAACGTTCCTTCATAACTCCCTTGGTATGGAACAAATTGTGCCTCCGATTTTGCTCAGCTTGTGTGACCTGCACACTCAAAACACGTTGAGCAACTAAAATTCATACCTGTCAGCGTCTTCAGGAGCCATGTATTGCGTCTCATGATCAGAATCATCTCCACCATGTTCTTCACGTGTAATAAGAGCCAAAGTCTCCTCATCATAGTCACTAGCGGACTCATATCCACCATCTGCGGTAGCAATCATCACACGCGGAGATTTGCATTCTCTCGCATAATGACCTCCTCCCTTACAACGACGACAAATAATATCACTTGTGTGCCCTGTTGATGCCATGGAAGAAGCAGAACTCTGTGTAGGCCCAGCAGGTGCGCTCTTGGCAGATAATGGTGGTTGTGCCTGTTTTCTTGTATCACGACTGGAGGAGACACCTGATTGAGGTGCTGGTGCAGTTGAAGTAGAAGATGCACGCGGTGTCCATGATGAAGGTCGGCCTGCAGAAAAGTTAGTTCGCGCCAATGCTTGTCGATCCTGCACTTCACGTTCAGCTTTACAAGCAAGATGGAATAAACGAGTGATATTAGTATACTCCTTATAGTCTAGAATGGTCTAAATCTCTCTATTTAATCCACCCAGAAAACGTGCAAGCATAGCTTCATTCTCCTCAACAATACCACATCTAATCATGCCAGTTTGTAATTCCTGATAATATTCTTCTACAGAATTTTTTCCTTGTCTTAAGCGCTGTAATTTCTGAAGCAATTCACGTTGATAATATGGTGGAACTCAACGAGTACGCATAGCAGTTTTCAAAGCTGCCCAAGTAGTTGGAATAGGATATAATCTACAATGTTCAGACCACCATATACATGCAAAACTAGTGAAAGCACAAACAGCAGCGGCAACCCGTCTCTCCTCGGGATATTGTAAACATGTAAATCGTTGTTCAGTTTCTAACTCCCAAGTAAGATATATATCAGGAACATATCTACCCTCAAAAGGTGGAATATTCAATTTCAGTTTAGGAAGATGGTCATGATCTCGTACCTGAGGGAAAGCCCTACCATTGTGATTATTTGCATGTGGACGACCTGGTGGTTGTGGTGCAGGTTGATGAGGACATGACTACCTTGGATATGACCAAAAATATTGCATATATGCATATTTGTCAGGTGATTTCTAATGCAAACTATTCAATAATCTATTTATGTTATCCAGAACAAAAATACTTCACACACTTTTGTGTTTTGTCTAATTGCAGGTTTATGGGACATTTGTACAATCCACATATGAAGATAAGGAAGAAAGAGATGTTTATTTGCTGTCCAAAAAGTTCTCTCACGTCACTTTTGGCCCAAGAGAAGATAGAGTCCAAGTCTCTCACGTTCTGGATTCAGATTCGGACTGCACAGACATACCTGACTCAAAACGCACACAAGTTTTTCATACGGACTCCGAATTGGGTGATTCTTTTTGCATTGGAAACTAGATTTCGTGCACTTTCCAACCCAATTGGAATCACCTTCAAATTCGTCCGGAGCGTTGAGTTGTGGACGAAACAATCTGATGCTGCAGCAGAATCCGAGTCAAACTACAAGTCCAAAGGTGTTACATCACCTCCACTTGGGCCCATTGGCCTTGTACGACCTAGATTTAGTTTTAGGCTGCCTTGGGACGTCCTCCCACCTCCTTGGCCGCCACCCCTTGCTCCTATATAAGTAGATCCATCTAGTAGCTTTTCCTTGGGATTTGTTTAGTTAAAAGTTAGCCATTGCAACTTCGTGTGTGCTTCGTTTGTGTCCAACGACCAGACCAAGACCACTTTTCGAATCCCCACCATTATCAATACTTCATACATATTCGCGATATTCAGATTGCTTTTATCATATTCTTGCTTGTTCTTCGATTGCTTGCAGGAATAGACCTTCGTGGTCAGGTTGATCGTGTTCCGGCGTGGTCAATAACCTCTTGGAGTTGGTTTAGCGATTGCTAAGGCACAACGTCGTTGCACGTTTGTAGTCGGATCGTCAAAGTCGTCTCCACCAAATCGATAGTTATCATCTCATCGAAAGATCGGGACACCCCGCCTCTATCAAGTGGTATCAGTTTTCAGGTTGCTCGGTCAGAATTTCCAGTTTTTCCTAGATTAGATTTTTTTTCTTACCTATTGTCCAAGAAAAAGCCACAAAAAAAAGTTAGATCTGTTCATCCTTTATCCAAGCCAGTCTGAGCCTTTGCAATTTTCTATTCATTGCTTGCATAGTTGAATTATCGGTTGCATCGTCGTGTCAGTTGCTGGTCTTAGTGTCTAGTTCCTTTAGAGTTTCGAGTTCTGTTCACATTAGTCACGCCGCCGCTGCATCATTATCCCTTCCGCCGTCCACCATCCCATCTATTAATTTCCACCACGTGCTACGCACTGTTCATTGTCATAATCATAGTTGAGGTCATTCACATCTTTGCCTAATCCAATCTCCATCTTATCTAGTTTGTCTTGGAAAGAGGGAGAAAAAAAAGAGAGAGAAAAAAAAGAGAAAAAAGGAAAGAAAAAAAAGAGAAAAAAGGAAAGAAAAAAAAAGAAAAAGAGAGGGAAGAAAAAGAAAAAAAAGCATGAGAAAAAAATCGAATCTATCTAGAATCAATCTCGTACCTGAATTCGGATTGGAATCTGTTTTGCGCACTGTTCAGTAAAATAGGTGTATCTTCCTCATACGAAGTCCGTTTTGGCTCCGTGAGTACTTCAATTGAAGCTAGCGACGAGCCGCATCTAAATACTTGCAGAAGCTAGTTCAATATTTGACACCTCAAAA
The DNA here is from genome assembly GCF_002162155.2 of Triticum dicoccoides. Lineage (NCBI taxonomy): Eukaryota > Viridiplantae > Streptophyta > Magnoliopsida > Poales > Poaceae > Triticum > Triticum dicoccoides. The sequence goes on from NW_021264742.1 coordinate 11,687, forward strand.
TCGGCTTCAAAATAGGTGTTTTTGCCCTCTGAAGTTCGTGAACATAGCTTGTTCCAATTTTTTAGGCCAGTTTTAGAATTCTTTGACTCCTCATATCAACTCGGAATTGAGTGATTCTTTTTGCATTGGAAAGCTTGAGTTAGTAGCATTCTTTGAAAGAATTTATCAGAAAATTGTCTCAAACTTTTCAAGAGGAAAGTTGGAGAGAGAGTTGTTGTATATCCTGCTTGGCTGTTGTTTTTCATCATTATCTTCACTGCCGTTGTGATCTTCACTTATATCTTGCTGTCAAGAGCTACTTAGTATCCTTCATTGATGCTAGTTTTGCTACGCCGTGACCTCATTAGTGTTCTAGGCTCGCGTCTCTAGTCCGGTCTAGCCTAGGACCAGCACAGTACCGTCGTTGAGCGTTTATTCAACATTGCATCTTTGAATTGATTATTGGTAATCTTTTGCTACCATATATAGCCAACCCAGCTCCACATATTTCTACACCGTGTATACGTACGCTCCCCTGGCAATCGCTTTACTCAATATTCGGAGTTACTTGACACCGCTGGTTGCCGATCACCGCCTGCTGCATGGTAAGAACTTGTAAGACATTGATATTTGCTTTACTGTGAGCGTTTTACCACCACATCCTAGTAGTTATAGGAACATTATTTTTGGGTTTTGTTTCTTGTTCTACTAATCATGACAGGATCCAGAGTCAATTCATGGTCTTTGTCGATCGCGGGAGACGTGCCACCACCTTTGCAAATACCACAACTGTCACGAGAGGTGCACAAACATCCAAATGCACATGATCAGGTTAATGTATCTATACCACCATTTAATGGCCGTTTTAAACCTGCTTTATATATTGAATGGGAGTTCGATATAAAAAATATATTTGCTTCCCATAATTTCGATGAACATAAAAAGGTTAAGGTTGCGGTTGGTTCTTTCATTGGTTATGCTTTGGTTTGGTGGAGTGAATATTGTCGGTTACACCCTGATTATATACCTACTACTTGGGATGATTTGAAACTTGCCATGCGACATACTTTCGTCCCTGCTTATTATACTCGTGACATGATTAAGAAGTTGCAACACTTAAAACAAGGTAGTGAAACTGTAACAAAATATTATGATGATTTACAAACTACCTTGTTGCATTCCTCTTTAGAAGAAAGTGAAGATGATTTTATGGATAGATTTTGGGGAGGATTAAACCGTGATATTCAAGAGATACTAATTCATGAAGAGTGTTATCCTATGGACCATTTGTTTCATCTTGCTTGCAAAGCTGAACAGGAAATAAAACGACGTGTTGGCCACGAGGAGAACAAGCACACGGTGCACATTCCAAGAGTTGATATGATTGTTCCTTCAACTACTAGGCATACTATGACAACCACATCCGTTGTTATCAGGACTACATCGCCTCCACCATGTGACACATCGGCCCCGAGAGTGGCTACATCATCTGAGTTGATCATAAGAGGTAATGACAAAGGTACTGATCTTCCATCTCTACATGAGAATGATGAATGCCTTGTCAATTTGAATGCACCATCTGATGAGCTACCCACTACTTTGATCACACCACCTATTTTAGAGGACTACGTTGATAATTTGACTTTGCCATGTGATCAAAAAACTGAAATACCAACAATTTTGAGTGCACCCATTGAATTAACTATTGATGCAAAAGAACCAATGTTTAATCATTTTGATATGACCTCTAATCTTGGTGATGATTCTGTGTTGAATGACCTATTGCATGTTTGCTTATTTAAGCATGTTGTAGCATGTAAATTTGATGCAAGTAAGGTTTATTCACCAATGTTGGGATGGTTTAATGATGAACATTGTCAATCTTTTGAAATGAATAAGAGCTTCACTTATATGTGCAAACTGAGTTGCAATATTTTCATGCCTTCTACTTCTTGTGCTAATTTTTTGGCTTTAGATTTTATGAACTATGCAAGTTACTCATCTATTCATGTGTCATATATGCAAAAATCAAGGGAAGTAAAAATGGATGACATATACATATACAACATGTACACCTTGTCTCTTTTGTTAGCCACATTTCAGACTAAGCAACGCCGAGGACGGCTTTATTTTCAAGAAGGGGAGGATGATGAGGACATGACTACCTTGGATATGACCAAAAATATTGCATATATGCATATTTGTCAGGTGATTTCTAGTGGAAACTATTCAATAATCTATTTATGTTATCCAGAACAAAAATACTTCACACACTTTTGTGTTTTGTCTAATTGCAGGTGTATGGGACATTTGTACAATCCACATATGAAGATAAGGAAGAAAGAGATATTTATTTGCTGTCCAAAAAGTTCTCTCACGTCACTTTTGGCCCAAGAGAAGATAGAGTCCAAATCTCTCACGTTCTGGATTCAGATTCGGACTGCACAGACACACCTGACTCAAAACGCACACAAGTTTTTCATACGGACTCCGAATTGGGTGATTCTTTTTTTGTTGGAAACTAGATCTCGTGCACTTTCCAACCCAATTGGAATCACCTTCAAATTCGTCCGGAGCGTTGAGTTGTGGACGAAACAATCTGATGCTGCAGCAGAATCCGAGTCAAACTACAAGTCCAAAGGTGTTACATCACCTCCACTTGGGCCCATTGGCCTTGTACGACCTAGATTTAGTTTTAGGCTGCCTTGGGACGTCCTCCCACCTCCTTGGCCGCCACCCCTTGCTCCTATATAAGTAGATCCATCTAGTAGCTTTTCCTTGGGATTTGTTTAGTTAAAAGTTAACCATTGCAACTTCGTGTGCTTCGTTTGTGTCCAACGACCAGACCAAGACCACTTTTCGAATCCCCACCATTATCAATACTTCATACATATTCGCGATATTCAGATTGCTTTTATCATATTCTTGCTTGTTCTTCGATTGCTTGCAGGAATAGACCTTCGTGGTCAGGTTGATCGTGTTCCGGCGTGGTCAATAACCTCTCAGAGTTGGTTTAGCGATTGCTAAGGCACAACGTAGTTGCACGTTTGTAGTCGGATCGTGAAAGTCGTCTCCACCAAATCGATAGTTATCATCTCATCGAAAGATCGGGACACCCCGCCTCTATCACAGGTGGTTGCATGTAGTTCTGATTTTGAGCAACCTCATCCTTGTAATCTCCCACATAATCATCCTCCTCCGCATCAGCAGCAGGAGCCACAGAAGTATCAACAGCAGCACCAACAGTTTGGCCAAACGCAAGAGGAACACGGCTCGCTCGGCGGAGATCTATTTCGCGATGTGGAGGTGATGAGGACATGACTACCTTGGATATGACCAAAAATATTGCATATATGCATATTTGTCAGGTGATTTCTAGTGTAAACTATTCAATAATCTATTTATGTTATCCAGAACAAAAATACTTCACACACTTTTGTGTTTTGTCTAATTGCAGGTGTATGGGACATTTGTACAATCCACATATGAAGATAAGGAAGAAAGAGATGTTTATTTGCTGTCCAAAAAGTTCTCTCACGTCACTTTTGGCCCAAGAGAAGATAGAGTCCAAGTCTCTCACGTTCTGGATTCAGATTCGGACTGCACAGACACACCTGACTCAAAACGCACACAAGTTTTTCATACGGACTCCGAATTGGGTGATTCTTTTTTTGTTGGAAACTAGATTTCGTGCACTTTCCAACCCAATTGGAATCACCTTCAAATTCGTCCGGAGCGTTGAGTTGTGGACGAAACAATCTGATGTTGCAGCAGAATCCGAGTCAAACTACAAGTCCAAAGGTGTTACATCACCTCCACTTGGGCCCATTGGCCTCGTACGACCTAGATTTAGTTTTAGGCTGCCTTGGGACGTCCTCCCACCTCCTTGGCCGCCACCCCTTGCTCCTATATAAGTAGATCCATCTAGTAGCTTTTCCTTGGGATTTGTTTAGTTAAAAGTTAGCCATTGCAACTTCGTGTACTTCGTTTGTGTCCAACGACCAGACCAAGACCGCTTCCGGATCCCCACCATTATCAATACTTCATATATATTTGCAATATTCAGATTGCTTTATCATATTCTTGCTCGTTCTTCGATTGCTTGCAGGAATAGACCTTCGTGGTCAGGCTGACCGTGCTTCCAGCATCGTCAGTAACCTCAGGAGATTGGTTTAGCGATTGCTAAGGCGCAACGTTGTGCACGTTCGTAGTCGGATTGTCAAAGTCGTCTCCACCAAATCGATAGTTATCATCTCATCGAAAGATCGGGACACCCCCGCCTCTATCAGCAAGGGGAACAAGAATGGAGTTACAAGTGATGATTTCAGGACTTTGAAGCCACCATAATGGGTGCATGAAGCCTTGGACGAAATATACAAGATGCCACTTCATAAATTTCGTCCCGAGGCTATTTTAGGTGCTGCGTCACCTTATTATTGGGCTAGGCCCATGTAATTTCGAAATACATAAGTATAGGCTATTTTTAGAGTCCGTATGTGTGGGGAAACAAGAGATAGGGTTGATTTCGGACTCCTCCACCAAGGGCCACGAAATTCCCCCCTCTTCCTCCATATATACAGCCCTTAGGGCATCGTTTAGACTTTGGGTTTTGTTTAGACTAAAAGTTCGCCATAGCTGCAACTTCGCGTACTTCGTTTGTGTTCAACGACCAGACAAAGGCGTCACAGAACCCCACCTTGATCAATAAAGCTTTCATCTTATATTCGCAATATCCAGATTGCAATCTTAGTTTCTTGCTTGTTCTTCGTTTGCTCGCAGGAAACAGACCCTCGTGGTCAGGTTGATCGTGCTCCGGCGTGGTCAATAACCTCTCGGAGTTGGTTTAGCGATTGCTAAGGCGCGACGTCCTCGCACGTTCGTAGTCGGATCGTCAAAGTCGACTTCCACCAAAGCGAAATCCACCATCTCATCGAAAGACGGGACACCTTTGCCTCTATCAAGTGGTATCAGTTTTCAGGTTGCTCGGTGAGAATTTCCAGTTTTTCCTAGATTAGATTTATTTTCTTACCTATTGTCCAAGAAAAAGCCACAAAACAAAAGTTAGATCTATTCATCATTTGTCCTAGCCAGACTGAGCCTTTGCAATTTTCTTTTCATTGTTTGCATTATTGAATTATCGGTTGCATCGCCGTGTCGAGTTGTTGGTCTTAGTGTCTAGTTCCTTTAGAGTTTCGAGTTCTGTTCACATTAGTCACGCAGCCGCTGCATCATTATCCCATCCGCTGTCCACCATCCCATCCACCAATTTCCACCATGTTCTACGCACTGTTTATTGTCATAATCATAGTTGAGGTCACTCACATCTTCGCCTGATCGAATCTGCATCTTATCTAGTTTGTCTTGGAAAGAGGGAGAAAAAGAAGATAAAGAAAAAAAAGAGAGAAAAAAGGAAAGAAAAAAAAGAAAAAGAGGGAGAAGAAAAAGAAAAAAAAGGCGTGAGAAAAAAAAGAGAGAAGAAAAAAAAAATTGGATCTATCTAGAATCAATCTCGTACCTGAATTCGGATTGGAATCTGTTTTGCGCACTGTTCAGTAAAACAGGTGTATCTTCCTCATACGAAGTCAGTTTTGGCTCTGTGAGTACTCAGATTGAAGATAGCGACGAGCCGCATCTAAATAGTTGCAGAAGCTAGTTCAATATTTGACACCTCAAAATCGGCTTCTAAATAGGTCTTTTTGCCCTCCGAAGTTCGTGAACACAGCTTGTTCCAATTTTTCAGGCCAGTTTTAGAATTCTTTGACTCCTCATATCAACTCGGAATTGAGTGATTCTTTTTGCATTGGAAAGCTTGAGTTAGTAGCATTCTTTGAAAGAATTTATCAGAAAATTGTCTCAAACTTTTCAAGAGGAAAGTTGGAGAGAGAGTTGTTGTATATCCTGCTTGGCAGTTGTTTTTCATCATTATCTTCATTGCCGTTGTGATCTTCACTTATATCTTGCTGTCAAGAGCTACTTAGTATCCTTCATTGATGCTAGTTGTGCTACGCCGTGACCTTATTAGTGTTCTAGGCTCGCGTCTCTAGTCCGGTCTAACCTAGGACCAGCACAGTACCGTCGTTGAGCGTTTATTCAACATTGCATCTTTGAATTGATTATTGCTAATCTTTTGCTACCATATATAGCCAACCCAGCTCCACATATTTCTACACCGTGTATACGTACGCTCCCCTGGCAATCGCTTTACTCAATATTCGGAGTTACTTGACACCGCTGGTTGCCGATCACCGCCTGCTGCATGGTAAGAACTTGTAAGACATTGATATTTGCTTTACTGTGAGCGTTTTACCACCACATCCTAGTAGTTATAGGAACATTATTTTTGGATTTTGTTTCTTGTTCTACTAATCATGACAGGATCCAGAGTCAATTCATGGGCTTTGTCGATCGCGGGAGACGTGCCACCACCTTTGCAAATACCACAACCGTCACGAGAGGTGCACAAACATCCAAATGCACGTGATCAGGTTAATGTATCTATACCACCATTTAATGGCCGTTTTAAACCTGCTTTATATATTGAATGGGAGTTCGACATAAAAAATATATTTGCTTCCCATAATTTCAATGAACATAAAAAGGTTAAGGTTGCGGTTGGTTCTTTCACTGGTTATGCTTTGGTTTGGTGGAGTGAATATTGTCGGTTACACCCTGATTATATACCTACTACTTGGGATGATTTGAAACTTGCCATGCGACATACTTTCGTCCCTGCTTATTATACTCGTGACATGATTAAGAAGTTGCAACACTTAAAACAAGGTAGTGAAACTGTAACAAAATAATTGGAATCACCTTCAAATTCGTCCGGAGCGTTGAGTTGTGGACGAAACAATCTGATGCTGCAGCAGAATCCGAGTCAAACTACAAGTCCAAAGGTGTTACATCACCTCCACCATGTGACACATCGCCCCTGAGAGTGGCTACATCATCTGAGTTGATCATAAGAGGTAATGACAAAGGTACTGATCTTCCATCTCTACATGAGAATGATGAATGCCTTGTCAATTTGAATGCACCATCTGATGAGCTACCAACTACTTTGATCACACCACCTATTTTAGAGGACTACGTTGATAATTTGACTTTGCCATGTGATCAAACAACTGAAATACCAACAATTTTGAGTGCACCCATTGAATTAACTATTGATGCAAAAGAACCAATGTTTAATCATTTTGATATGACCTCTAATCTTGGTGATGATTCTGTGTTGAATGACTTATTGCATGTTTGCTTATTTAAGCATGTTGTAGCATGTAAATTTGATGCAAGTAAGGTTTATTCACCAATGTTGGGATGGTTTAATGATGAACATTGTCAATCTTTTTAAATGAATAAGAGCTTCACTTATATGTGCAAACTGAGTTGCAATATTTTCATGCCTTCTACTTCTTGTGCTAATTTTTTGGCTTTAGATTTTATGAACTATGCAAGTTACTCATCTATTCATGTGTCATATATGCAAAAATCAAGGGAAGTAAAAATGGATGACATATACATATACAACATGTACACCTTGTCTCTTTTGTTAGCCACATTTCAGATTAAGCAACGCCGAGGACGGCTTTATTTTCAAGAAGGGGAGGATGATGAGGACATGACTACCTTGGATATGACCAAAAATATTGCATATATGCATATTTGTCAGGTGATTTCTAGTGCAAACTATTCAATAATCTATTTATGTTATCCAGAACAGAAATACTTCACACACTTTTGTGTTTTGTCTAATTGCAGGTGTATGGGACATTTGTACAATCCACATATGAAGATAAGGAAGAAAGAGATGTTTATTTGCTGTCCAAAAAGTTCTCTCACGTCACTTTTGGCCCAAGAGAAGATAGAGTCCAAGTCTCTCACGTTCTGGATTCAGATTCGGACTGCACAGACACACCTGACTCAAAACGCACACAAGTTTTTCATACGGACTCCGAATTGGGTGATTCTTTTTTTGTTGGAAACTAGATTTCGTGCACTTTCCAACCCAATTGGAATCACCTTCAAATTCGTCCGGAGCGTTGAGTTGTGGACGAAACAATCTGATGCTGCAGCAGAATCCGAGTCAAACTACAAGTCCAAAGGTGTTACATCACCTCCACTTGGGCCCATTGGCCTTGTACGACCTAGATTTAGTTTTAGGCTGCCTTGGGACGTCCTCCCACCTCCTTGGCCGCCACCCCTTGCTCCTATATAAGTAGATCCATCTAGTAGCTTTTCCTAGGGATTTGTTTATTTAAAAGTTAGCCAACGCAACTTCGTGTACTTCGTTTGTGTCCAACGACCAGACCAAGACCGCTTTCGGATCCCCACCTTTATCAATACTTCATACATATTTGCAATATTCAGATTGCTTTTATCATATTCTTGCTCGTTCTTCGATTGCTTGCAGGAATAGACCTTCGTGGTCAGATTGATCGTACACCGGCGTGGTCAATAACCTCTGGAGATTGGTTTAGCGATTGCTTAGGCGCAACATCGTGCATGTTTGTAGTCGGATCGTCAAAGTCGTCTCCACCAAATCGATAGTTACCATCTCATCGAAAGATCGAGACACCCCCGCCTCTATCAAGTGGTATCAGTTTTCAGGTTGCTCGGTGAGATTTTACAGTTTTTCATAGTTTAGATCGCATCTGTCATTCATACCTATAGTCCATGAAAAAGCCACAAAAAAAAGTTAGATCTGTTCATCCTTTATCCAAGCCAGTCTGAGCCTTTGCAAATTTCTATTCATTGCTTGCATAGTTGAATTATCGGTTGCATCGTTGTGTCAGTTGCTGGTCTTAGTGTCTAGTTCCTTTAGAGTTTCGAGTTCTGTTCACATTAGTCACGCCGCCGCTGCATCATTATCCCTTCCGCCGTCCACCATCCCATCTATTAATTTCCACCACGTGCTACGCACTGTTCATTGTCATAATCATAGTTGAGGTCATTCACATCTTCGCCTGATCCAATCTGCATCTTATCTAGTTTGTCTTGGAAAGAGGGAGAGAGAAAAAAAAGATAGAGAAAAAAACGAGAGAAAAAAAGTAAAAAAAAAAGTCAGAAAAAAAACAAAGGAAAAGAAAAAAAAAGCGGAGAAAAAAAAACAAAATTCGGATCTATCTAGACTCAATCTCGTAGTTGAATTCGGATTGGAATCTGTTTTGTGCACTGTTCAGTAAAACAGGCATAACTTCTTCATACGAAGTCAGTTTTGCCTCCGTGAGTACTCAAATTGAAGATAGCGACGAGCCGCATCTAAATAGTTGCAGAAGCTAGTTCAATATTTGACACCTCAAAATCGGCTTCTAAATAGGTCTTTTTGCCCTCCGAAGTTCGTGAACACAACTTGTTCCAATTTTTCAGGCCAGTTTTAGAATTCTTTGACTCCTCATATCAACTCGGAATTGAGTGATTCTTTTTGCGTTGGAAAGCTTGAGTTAGTAGCATTCTTTGAAAGAATTTATCAGAAAATTGTCTCAAACTTTTCAAGAGGAAAGTTGGAGAGAGAGTTGTTGTATATCCTGCTTGGCAGTTGTTTTTCATCATTATCTTCACTGCCGTTGTGATCTTCACTTATATCTTGCTGTCAAGAGCTACTTAGTATCCTTCATTGATGCTAGTTGTGCTACGCCGTGACCTCATTAGTGTTCTAGGCTCGCGTCTCTAGTCCGGTCTAGCCTAGGACCAGCACAGTACCGTCGTTGAGCGTTTATTCAACATTGCATCTTTGAATTGATTATTGCTAATCTTTTGCTACCATATATAGCCAACCCAGCTCCACATATTTCTACACCGTGTATACGTACGC
>NW_021264743.1:0-2307 GCF_002162155.2 Triticum dicoccoides
AGACGGAAGTTTATTCGCCGATCTTAAATTGACTACTCCCTCATAGAAGTATATCACCTTTGGCGACAACAATGAAGGAAAGGTAATTGAGTTAGGTAAAGTTGCTATATCCAAAGAGAAGCACATTGATAAGGTCATGCTTGTTCAATCTCTTAGATTCAATCTACTGTCCATTTCAAATTTTGTGATATGGGCATGATGGTGTTATTCACCAAATCTAGATGTGTGGTTTTCATGCAAAATGATAACACCTTTATATTCGAAGGTGTAGAAAATGTTATTTATATATTGTGAATTTCTCTAAAGGTCCCTCAGTTACCACCTGTTTTCTTGCAGAAACTATAGAGGGCTGGTTGTGGCATCAAAGGCTTGGCCATGTATGTATGAGAAACTTGCAGGCGTTGGTGAAGAAAATGCACATCATAGAAATTGCCGATGTAAAATTCCATAAAAATCGCCTCTTTGGTGCATGCGAAGCTAGCAAGCTCATGAAGAAATTGCATTCCCCAGACTATCATGACCATGACAAGGCCACTCAAGATTCTTCACATGGACCTCTTCGGGCCGCAGAGCTACTCTAGCTTCGGTGTAACCACTATGGACTCGCCATTGTCTATGATTTTTCTTCACATGAGTTTTCTTTCTTGAGGATTAATCCAGAACCCAGAAATTTTTCAAACGTTTTGCCAAAAAGGCTGAAAATAAATATGAAATCACCATCAGGCACGTGAAAAGTGAAAGTGGCACGTAGTTCAACAATACTCATATCAAAGAGTTTCTCAATTATTATGGCATCACCCATGAGTTCTCCGCGGCTTATACTCCCAAGCAAAATGGAGTAGTGGAGAGAAATAATCAAACACTCATTAAGATTGTATGGATCATATTTAATGAGTACAAAACCTCAATGCAATTTTGGGCGAACGCCATCAACAAAGGACCGTATGATCTCAGCAGCATCTCTCTTCATGTCTCTCTCATCTGACTTGTCGAATAGGGGATAGATGAGAATTTACTAAAAGTCAGAGCTCCATACCTTATCCACTATAATCCATTGTACCCCTTTGGTATATCAGGTCGCCGCATCGCCATTGCCATCCAAAAATTCGATGCTCCACACTGAGCCCATACGTGGAGTGGTGCAAATTAAAGGAGCTCGGCATTTATCCGAACCCTTCCGTATCACCTTTTTCCGGTCAAATTGCTCGAAGATCATCCTGTCGGTGCACATTTCCATGGCTATATATGCAAGGTTCCCCTATGTCCAGCCCAAAGCAAGCCAGCACAGCTCAAAGTCAAAGCCTCGTACCCGAGAATTGAGCTCTCTAGCACTAGCACTGAAGATCGGGCCAGCTTGATGGAGCAAGTGACGAAGCTAGCGGGGCAGCGGGCCGTGGTGATCTTCGGCACGAGCTCCTGCTGCATGTGCCACACGGTGACGAGCCTCCTCCGGGATCTCGGGGCAAACCCCACGGTGGTGGAACTGGACGAGGACCCTTGGGGGAAGGAGATGGAGAAGGCGCTGGCGCGGCTCATCGGACGGAACCCTGCCGTGCCGGCGGTGTTCATCGGCGGCAGGCTCGTCGGATGCACCGACAAGGTCATGTCCCTTCACCTCAGCGGCAAACTGGTCCCGCTGCTTCGTAATGCAGGTGCTGTCTGGGTGTAGTCCAGGGAGGGCTTTGTAGATATTCGGCTTTGATGCATTGGGCGCCAGAGAATAATGTAATGTGTACGTGCTCAGTTATCCTTTCCTGTATTTGGGGACGATGGAGACTAAGGAAACCATGCAGGTATTTTTACTGTTGATGGGAGTGCCTGTCCTATCAAAGTGTTACACATTATAAAAGCAAATTGCAAGAGAACTTTCATTCTATTTCTGAACTGTCAAGCGAGCACGAAGAACATCAGAAGTAAAAAAAAAAAATTACATCCAAGTTCGTAGACCACCTAACGACGACTACAAGTGCGCGCTGAAGATGCACCGCCGTCATCGCCACTCCCTCATCGGTGTCAGGCAAACCTTGTTGTAGTAGACCGTCGAAAAATCGTCATGCTAAGCCTCATAGTTACGCATTATAATTAGTGGTGTCTCAAATCAAACTTTGTTATATTTTATCAAAATTATAATAAATACAAACAGTACCAAATAAATATAATATGATAATATATTACATGATGAATCTAATGATATATAATAGGTATGGTGAATGGTGATATTTTTTATGTAACCTTGCTCAAACTTCAAAAAAATGACTTAAGACAACACTATTATGTGAAGTAAAAAAGGACTTTTTTTTCTTTTCA
>NW_021264744.1:0-1310 GCF_002162155.2 Triticum dicoccoides
AGCTCGACTCCGGCGAGTACAGCGCACCCCGTCCGCTCCTTCCTGCTCCGTTGGATGCGGAAGAGCACGGGCTACGCCCCGGTGGTCTCCGCGAGTCCAGCCGCCGCCTGTAGCTCAAGTCCGGCGAGCTCCCGCCGCAGTTTTGGTCGTCGCCGGCCGAACTCCGGCGAAGTCGACGTGGCTTAGTTAATTAGTCACTAACCCCCCACCTACCGACGCTGACAAGTGGGCCCCAGGGCTTAGTCAAAGCTAACCAGCCCGGGTCAACGCGGGATTAGTCCCTGTGTCACTGACGTGTGGACCCCACACGTCAGGTTTGACCCGGGGCAGCCCTGTTGACTTGCTGATGCAAGCATGACGCAGTGCTGATGTCATAACTCATTTTCTGGATTTAACTTAATTCTGAAATTCCAGAAAATAACTAAAACTTCAATAAATCATAGAAAATTAACCGTAACTCCAAATTAAATAAATTATATATGAAAAATTATCAGAAAAATTCAAGGAATCCATCTGTACCATTTTCATGCATGTTAGAACAACTTATAGCTGCTGTGTAGCACAAATCAATTAAATGGCATTTGAATAATCACATATGGAGTTTGAATTTGAATCTTGTATTCAAACCAACTTCATTTAATCTGTTGCTAGTTGCATCAGCCCAAAACACATTCATATTGCCATGTCATAGCATGCATCATATTGTGCATTGCATTGATTGTGTTTCTTCTGTGTTTGCCGGTGTTGTTCCCCCTCGGTAGACGTTGTATCGACGATGTGATCGTTGACACTGATGAAGACTCAATGCTATCTTCATAAGTGCCAGGCAAGCAAAACCCCCTTGTTCATTCCGATACAATCCTACTCTCTCGCTCCTGCTCTCTTTTACTGCATTAGGACAACACCGATTCATCTGTTACTTGCTGCGGTAGCTGAACCCCTTTATCCTCTGCATGACCTGTCATTCCACAGTAAATAGATGAAACCCACTAGCATGAGTAGGAGTTGTTTGAGCCCTGTTGTGCCTACTCATTCATGCTTGTTTGTCATGCCTGCTACTGCTTAGAGTTGAGTCGGGTCTGATTCATCGGGGATGAATCAGAGGTGTGTGAACATGTCCTACTGTGTGTGAGCTAAGTGTGTGAACACGATTTGGTAAAGGTAGCGGTGAGAGGCCATGTAGGAGTACATGGTGGGTTGTCTCATTGCAGCCGTCCTCAGGAACTGAGTTCTGTGTTTGTGATCCATGATTCAGCTACTACCACGCATTGGGCCCGAAACCAATGGACCCTCTCGGCTTCTTAATCACC
>NW_021264745.1:0-1616 GCF_002162155.2 Triticum dicoccoides
CTCCTCTCTTTTATTTCTATTTTAGTTACTGTTTTCTATTTTCTGTAATTGTGTTTGGATTTATTAAAAATGCCAGAGCATTTCCAAAAATCATGCAACTGACTGTGGCCACTGTTTGGAATATTTCCAATAGTAAACATTTCAGTTTGTGATTATTTGAGCATTTAAAATATTATTAGCAATTAAATGCCCAAATGCAAATACTATATAATTTAATTCAAAAATCCAGGAATAGCCTATAAATATGTTCATCATTTTTGGAAGAGGTTTTCACCTTTAACAGAAATTATGAACATTTCCAAAGGGCATTCTGGGTTATTGAAAATATTTTTATTGAACCTAGTTAAATTTCATTTGGTGCTAGGGTTTCAACAATCCCCATTTCAAATTTAAATGAAATTTAAACATGGTGCAACACTCTAATGCATGCACTAGGCATTGTCAGAACTAGGGATGTGACAACTCACCCCCACTAAACAAGAATCTCGTCTCGAGATTCAAGCGTAGGGTAAGGTGAGGGGGAAACGCAAACTAGTATAATCTTCACGATCCAGGGTGCACTTCAAATGAACGTTGGTTTGAACACCATTTTGTCTTGTCGTCTTGCTCTGAGAACTCCAGCTAATCATGACAAGGAGAGGAAAGGAAAACTCTGGAAGGATCGGTCTTATCGAAGATCGAACAACTCAGGATTAACTTCCGGAATGAGACATAGGACCATCTCTCGGGTTGAGACACGAGATACACATCAAGAGGGGTGGAAAGAAACGGATGACAAAGGTTCACTAGGTAGACAACGATTCCACACCTAAGAAGGTGGTGAACGGTTGTCAACGTAGCGAGGAGTTGAGTTGCCATGATACCACGACGAAACATCCTGGAGGGGGGTGATTCGTAGATTATTATCTTAAGTGGCAAAAAGAATTACCTTTGATATAGAGATCGTTAAGACCCTCTATATCAGCCTAAGGCAAATCACAGCAATCGATTGGCGGGGTCGGTAGAATGGCATACTTGGACTTGGATGATGTGGATTACCTTGTTGAAGACAACGTAATGGATGATTTTTGCTTATCACCGGAAATGGAAGAGACCCATGGTAGAATGGCACATTGGCGGTGCAAGCTAGGAACAAAATGCAAATGCTGGGAATGATTCTGGTAACTGGGGAAGAACCCAACAAAAGAGAGTGAATTCACTGTTTGAAAAGGTCATAGCATTTGCCGAGGAAACTGAGAGCAAACCCAGCTAGTGCCGAGGATAACACGTAGCGCTTGTGCGTGCTCTCAAGAACTTGAGCATTTCCACAATCATCAAGGTTTTACCAACATCCGTGTCAAGGGTCCGGTAACACAACTCACTACCATGATGAATGGTGATGGAAGATGCAGATGCAAAGGAAGATAACACCTTCTCAGATTTCACCTTAGCGAAGCCAAGGAACAAAATCTGGATGATCGACCGAGAGACATTTAGCACTCCGCTTCAAATGTTCTCCTTGATGTGCTAGTGTAACCCATTCATAGAAACGGTCTGGTATCTAGAACATCAAGTAAAGGTCGGACTTCGGGAGCACAAGAATCCATAAGGAACAACTAGGGAGGTAATTCCTACGA
>NW_021264746.1:0-1147 GCF_002162155.2 Triticum dicoccoides
GTTTGTGCTTTCACTAGTTTTGCATGTGTATGGTGGTCTGAACATTGTAGATTATATCCTATTCCAACTACTTGGGCTGCTTTGAAAACTGCTATGCGTACGCGTTGGGTTCCACCATATTATCAACGCGAATTGCTTCAAAAATTGCAGCGTTTAAGACAAGGGAAAAATTCTGTAGAAGAATATTATCAGGAATTACAAACTGGCATGATTAGATGTGGTATTGTTGAGGAGAATGAAGCTATGCTTGCACGTTTTCTGGGTGGATTAAATAGAGAGATTCAGACCATTCTAGACTATAAGGAGTATACTAATATCACTCGTTTATTCCATCTTGCTTGTAAAGCTGAACATGAAGTGCAGGATCGACAAGCATTGGCGCGAACTAACTTTTCTGCAGGCCGACCTTCATCATGGACACCGCGTGCATCTTCTACTTCAACTGCACCAGCACCTCAATTAGGTGTCTCCTCTAATCGTGATACAAGAAAACAGGCACAACCACCATTATCTGCCAAGAGCGCACCTGCTGGGCCTGCACAGAGTTCTGCTTCTTCCATGGCATCAACAGGGCACACAAGTGATATTATTTGTCGTCGTTGTAAGGGAGGAGGTCATTATGCGAGAGAATGCAAATCTCCGCGTGTGATGATTGCTACCGCGGATGGTGGATATAAGTCTGCTAGTGACTATGATGAGGAGACTTTGGCTCTTATTACACGTGAAGAACATGGTGGAGATGATTCTGATCATGAGACGCAATACATGGCTCCTGAAGACGCTGACAGGTATGAATGTTTAGTTGCTCAACGTGTTTTGAGTGTGCAGATCACACAAGCTGAGCAAAATCAGAGGCACAATTTGTTCCATACCAAGGGAGTTGTGAAGGAACGTTCTGTGCGCGTCATCATAGACGGAGGGAGCTGCAACAACTTGGCTAGCATGGAGATGGTGGAGAAGCTTTCTCTCACCACAAGACCACATCCACATCCTTACTACATCCAATGGTTCAACAACAGCGGCAAGGTTAAGGTAACATGTACTGTTCGTGTGCATTTTAGTATCTCTACATATGCTGATTATGTTGATTGTGATGTGGTACCTATGCAAGCATGTTCCTTATTACTTGGTAGACCATGGCAATTTG
>NW_021264747.1:0-9289 GCF_002162155.2 Triticum dicoccoides
GGCGAGCACTTGGCTGCAGCTAAGCCCCCGCGCGAGAGGTTTGCTCTTCACTCGGTAGGATTTTTATATCTTAGGCGAACACTGGGCTGCAGCTAAGCCCCCGAGTGAGAGGTTTGCTCTTCACTCGGTAGGATTTTTATATCTTAGGCGAGCACTGGGCTGTAGGTAAGCCCCCGAGTGAGAGGTTTGCTCTTCACTCGGTAGGATTTTTATATCTTAGGCGAGCACTGGGCTGCAGCTAAGCCCCCGAGTGAGAGGTTTGCTCTTCACTCGGTAGGATTTTTATATCTTAGGCGAACACTGGGCTGCAGCTAAGCCCCCGAGTGAGAGGTTTGCTCTTCACTCGATAGGATTTTTTATATCTTAGGCGAGTACTTGGACTGCAGCTAAGCCTCCGAGTGAGAGGTTTGCTCTTCACTCGGTAGGATTTTTATATCTTAGGCGAGCACTGGGCTGCAGCTAAGCCCCCGAGTGAGAGGTTTGCTCTTCACTCGGTAGGATTTTTATATCTTAGGCGAGCACTTGGACTGCAGCTAAGCCTCCGAGTGGAAGTCTGGCTTACCACTCGGTAGGATTTTTATAACTTAGGCGAGTACTTGGACTGCAGCTAAGCCTCCAAGTGGAAGTCTGGCTTACCACTCGGTAGGATTATGATAACTTAGGCGAGTACTTGGACTGCAGCTAAGCCTCCAAGTGGAAGTCTGGCTTACCACTCGGTAGGATTTTGATAACTTAGGCGAGTACTTGGACTGCAGCTAAGCCTCCGAGTGGAAGTCTGGCTTACCACTCGGTAGGATTTTATTTAATCTTAGGCGAAACGGATTCGCAGCTAAGCCTCCGAGTGGGAATCTGGCTCACCACTCGTTAAGGATTTTTGCAAACTTAGGCGAAACGGATTCGCGGCTAAGTCACCCACCGAGGGGAAAATTTTATTGGACAAAATAAAAAGTGACAAAATTAATGGAGGAACTATGACACTATTATTTTTAAATCCATGAACTACAGGAGTACTTTATTGCAAGTCATCCGAGTGATAAACTTAGGTGTAAAATGGCGGAGTAGTTCCGCGTTCCAAGCTCGGGGCTCGTCGATATAATGTTCGACGTTGTAAAGACGGTACGCCCCGTTGTGGAGAACTTTGGTGACGATGAAGGGTCCTTCCCAAGAAGGAGCAAGCTTGTGATGTTTCTTCTGATCCACTCGGAGAACTAAATCTCCTTCCTGGAAGGCTCGACCCCTCACATTTCTGGCGTGGAAACGACGCAAATCTTGTTGGTAGATGGTCGATCGGATCAGAGCCATCTCCCTTTCTTCCTCTAAAAGGTCGACTGCGTCCTGCCGCGCTTGTTCAGCTTCTGCTTCGTTGTAGATCTCAACTCGAGGAGCATTGTGGAGAAGATCACTCGGCAAGACTGCTTCAGCTCCGTAGACCAAGAAGAATGGAGTTCTTCCGGTCGACCGATTAGGTGTGGTCCGCAGTCCCCAAAGCACCGAGGGAAGTTCGTCGACCCAAGCTCCAGCTGCATGCTTGAGATCACGCATCAGTCGGGGTTTCAATCCCTTGAGAATCAGGCCATTGGCTCGCTCTGCTTGTCCATTCGTCTGCGGATGGGCGACTGAAGCGTAGTCGACTCGTGTGCCTTGAGAGTTGCAGAAATCCCTGAATTCCTCCGAGTCAAAGTTCGACCCATTATCCGTAATGATGTTGTGCGGGACTCCATATCTGAATATCAGTTCCCTGATGAAGCTAACAACAGTACCGGTGTCAAGGTTCTTGATTGGTTTAGCCTCAATCCACTTGGTGAACTTGTCGACTGCCACCAGTACGTGCGTGAAGCCACTTCGACCTGTTCTCAAAGGACTAACCATGTCCAACCCCCATACTGCGAAAGGCCAGACGAGTGGAATGGTCTTCAGAGCTGATGCAGGCTTGTGCGACATATTCGAGTAGAACTGACATCCCTCGCACTTATCCACTATTTCCTTTGCCATCTCATTCGCCTTTGGCCAGTAAAATCCGGCTCGGTATGCTTTGGCCACGATGGTCCGAGAGGACGCATGATGACCACAGGTCCCCGAGTGAATATCATTAAGGATGATTCGACCTTCGTCTGGTGTTATGCACTTCTGACCAACTCCAGTCGCGCTTTCTCTATATAACTGTCCTTTGATTACGGTAAAGGCTTTAGATCGACGGACGATCTGTCGAGCCTCTTCCTCATCCTCCGGAAGCTCTTTTCTCAGGATATACGCGATATACGGCACTGTCAAGTTGGGAATAACCACCAAGACCTCCATGACCAAGTCGACCACTGCTGGGACTTCAACCTCAGTCGGATCTGTGGCACTCTTGGGCTGTGGAGCTTCTTCGGTGAAAGGATCTTCTTTGACTGACGGAGTGTGTATATGCTCCAAGAACACACCACTCGGAATGGCTCCTCTCTTGGAACCTATCTTTGCTAGATCATCAGCTGCTTGATTTTTCAGTCGGGGTATATGATGGAGCTCCAACCCCTCGAACTTCTTTTCCAGCTTCCTCACTGCACTGCAGTATCCAGTCATGGCTGGGCTTCTCACGTCCCACTCCTTCATCACTTGGTTGACCACTAAATCTGAATCGCCATAGACCATCAGGCGACGGACGCCGAGTGAAATGGCCATGCGCAATCCGTAAGAGGGCCTCATACTCTGCCTCATTGTTGGAGGAATCAAAGTGAATCTGGAGCACATATCTGAGCTTATCTCCTCTGGGGGAAACCAGGACAACCCCAGCACCGAAACCATTCAACATCTTAGAGCCATCAAAAAACATGGTCCAATGCTCCGAGTGAACTTCAGTCGGCTGCTGCTGTTCAATCCACTCGGCGAGGAAATCTGCTATTGCCTGGGATTTAATGGCTTTCTTTGCCTCAAACTTGATATCAAGGGGAAGAAGTTCAATCGCCCATTTCGCCACTCGACCAGTTGCATCTCTGTTGTGCAAAATCTCTGATAGTGGAGCGTCGCTGACGACTGTGATGGAATGATCAGAGAAATAATGAGCAACCTTCTTTGTGGTCATGTATATTCCATACACAAGCTTCTGATAATGAGGATATATCTGCTTGGATGGAGTCAAGACTTCAGACAAATAATACACTGGGCGCTGAACTTTGAAAGCTTTTCCTTCTTCTTCCCGCTCGACCGTAAGCACTGTACTGACGACTTGTCCTGTAGCTGCGATATAAAGCAACAGAGGCTCTGTGCTGATTGGAGCAGCAAGCACCGGCTGGGTGGAGAGCAGAGCTTTTAGCTCGGCAAACGTTGCATCAGCTTCTGGAGTCCACTCGAACTTGTCTGCCTTCTTCATCAGTCGGTAAAGAGGCAATGCCTTTTCACCGAGTCGTGAGATGAATCGACTTAATGCGGCCAAGCATCCAGTAAGCTTCTGTACATCATGCACTCGCACAGGGCGTTTCATTCGGAGAATAGTGCCGATCTTTTCTGGATTAGCGTCGATCCCTCGCTCGGAAACGAGAAAACCGAGTAACTTGCCACCAGGAACTCCGAATGTGCACTTTGATGGATTGGGCTTGATATAATACGTTCTGAGGTTGGCAAATGTTTCGGCGAGGTCAGCGAGCAGGTCGGAACCTTTTCGTGACTTGACGACGATATCATCCATATACGCTTCCACATTCCGACTGATTTGAGTGAGTAGACACTTCTGAATCATTCGCATAAATGTGGCTCCGGCATTCTTGAGGCCGAATGGCATGGTGATATAGCAGAAGCACCCGAATGGAGTGATGAAAGCTGTTTTTACCTCGTCGGGTTCGTACAGACGGATCTGGTGGTACCCGGAGTAGGCGTCTAGAAAAGACAATCTCTCACATCCCGCGGTCGAGTCAACAATTTGATCTATGCGAGGGAGGGGAAAATGATCTTTTGGGCAGGCCCGGTTGATGTGCTTGAAATCAATGCACATTCAGAGCGATTTGTCCTTCTTAGGAACCATGACGACATTAGCGAGCCACTCGGAGTGGTATATCTCTCGGATAAATCCTGCCGCCAACAGTCGAGCCACTTCCTCACCAATGGCTTTTCTCTTCTGGACGGTGGACCGCCGAAGATGCTCTTTGACTGGTTTTGCTGATGAGTCGACTCTTAGGCGATGCTCAGCCAGTCCCCTGGGAACACCTGGCATGTCAGCGGGCTTCCATGCAAAAATGTCCCAGTTCTCACGGAGGAACTGGATGAGCGCTTCTTCCTATTTCGGGTCGAGTGTTGTGGAGATGTGGGTCGGGGCTGCATTGGGGTCGGTCGGGTGAATGTGAACAAGCTTCGTCTCACTGGACGACTGAAATGCAGATTCTGTGGCGGGTTTCTTGGATCGCAGCAAATCACTCGGATCTGCGTTTTGCCTGTATTCTTCAAACTCGACCGCTGTCACCTGGGAATCAGCAATCTTTGAGCCCTTCTGAAAGCACTCTTCTGCCTTTTTCCGATCACCGGTGACAGTGATCACTCCTTTGGGGCCGGGCATCTTCAATTTGAGGTACACGTAACATGGTCGAGCCATGAACCGTGCATAAGCTGGTCTCCCCAAAATGGCATGATATGCACTCTGAAAATCCACGACCTCAAACGTCAACTTCTCTTTGCGAAAATGTTTCGAATCACCAAACACCACGTCCAGAGCTATTTGGCCGAGTGACTCGGCTTTCTTCCCTGGTATAACTCCATGAAAGCTCATGTTACTGGTGCTCAGTCGGGACATCGGAATGCCCATTCCTTTTAGTGTGTCTGCATACAACAAATTCAGCCCGCTACCACCGTCCATCAGCACTTTTGTCAGTCGAGTGCCTTCGACAACTGGATCGACCACCAAAGCTTGCCTCCCAGGGGTGGCAATATGAGTCGGGTGATCAGATTGGTCAAATGTGATGGGTGTTTGGGACCATCTCAGATAATTTGCTTTTGCTGGGGTAACCATGTTCACCTCGCGGTTAATGACTTTCAATCGACTCTTGCTTTCCACATCTGCAAAGATCATCAGAGTGGAGTTGACATGCGGATATCCTTCCTCACTGTCCTCCTTATCTTCGGCCTTGTCCGACTCCTTTTCCTTGTCTTTAGACTGTTTTCCTTGAAACTGCTGGATTAGGAGTCGACATTGGCGAGTGGTATGCTTTGGGTAAATGATATTCCCCTCTTCGTCTTTCTTCGTGTGGATATGACACGGCATATCCATCACGTCGTTCCCTTCTTTATCCTTTACCTTCTTAGGGTTCCAGGATCCTTTTGGTTTCCCTTTAAACTTTCCATGAGCCACGGCCAGAGCCTCTCCAGGAGCTGCCGGTTTAGCCTTCCGCTTCTGTTTCCGACTGGTGTTTCCCTTCTCCGACTGGCTCGGCTTGTGCTTGCCGCTTCGGAGTCGGTCTTCTTCTTCACCGTTGGCGTACTTGGTAGCAATTTCCATCATCCGACTCAAGGTCATGTCTCCGGTTCGACCAAATTTCAAACTCAATTCTCTGTTCTTGACACCATCCTTGAAGGCGCAGACTACCTGATGATCAGACACATTCTCCACAGTATGGTGCAAAGTGATCCATCTCTGAATATACTCCCTCTCATTGGTCTTCTGCACGCAGACTTGCAGCTCCGTCAATCCAGCCGGTCGCTTGCATGTTCCTTCAAACGTTCTGACAAACACTCGGGACAGATCTTCCCAAGTGTAAATACTGCTAGGAGGTAACTGATTCAACCACGCTCTCGCAGAACCTTCCAACATGAGGGGCAAATGCTTCATGGCCACCTCGTCATTCCCACCACCAATCTGAACTGCCACTCGGTAGTCCTCAAGCCAAGTTTCAGGCTTAGACTCACCGGTGAACTTGCTGACTCCTGTTGCCAACCTGAAATTGGGAGGAATCACTGCGGCTCTGATAGCTCTGCTGAAACATTCCGAACCAGAAACATGCACTCGACTGCTCGTGGGCGCATCTCTGTCGAGTCCACCTCGATGGGCTCTGTTCCGGTCGACCAAGCCTTGCACGATAATGGATCGCGCGTCGAAGCCTGGTTCTCTAGGGTCGACTGGAACTCTTCGCCCCGCACTGAGCTGACGTCTGTCATCTTGCTGCCGAGGAGCGTAAGACCCACCCCTTGGAGGGGAAGTGGGCACTCGACGCCTATCATCTCGGTCGTGTCGGTCTCCATATTGGTCTCGCTGATTCTCGCGCCCTTCATGCCGCGGAGGCGATCTAGGACTGTGAGCCGACTGAACCATATTCGCAGGGACGGATCGACTATGAATTCTGTTGCGCGACTGCGACACGGCTGAATTCTGATCTCCTGCTGCCCGGAGCAGATCCCTGATCTGCATCAAGCCTCTGCCAGCTTCCGACTGAGAGGGCTGGATGGACTCTGCTATACGGGTCGTAGCTGCTAAATTCTGGATTGGGGTTCGATATACCTGAGTCGGCGGGAAGAGTTGACGTCGACTGGCATCGGGAACTCGTTGCCGCGCGCGCTCGTCGAGTGCTCGCTGAAGATTCTCCAGGCGAGCGCGTTCGGCCAAATTGGCCAAACGTGCCTCCTCCAAGGCGCGAGCCTCGGGGGTTTCTCCTGCGATGGGAGTATGCAGGGCATCCATGTTCCTGCGGTGAAGTTCCTCTCTTTGCAGAGAGTCGAGTGGCTCGGGCTGATACTCTTCGTGGTCTCGTGCAGGGTCGCCTCCGTCGCCTGCCCCACCATCACGGGCAAAGCCAGGGGGGCTGCGAGGCCCGTCGACCATCAAGATTTCCGCCGCTGGATCACTGCTATCGCATTCGGATGCAGTCTCTACAGAGCTAGTCGACAGATCGAACAGGCCGTAGAGAGATTCGTCGGGCTCGATTGCCGCAACGTGGGTGGTGGCCGTCTGGCGAGCCACCGCATGTCCCACCCACCGCTGAAGCCTCGACCGACCCGAGCGCTTGCGCTGGCGGGAGACCGGGAGGGTGGTCAATAGGGGAGTCAACCGATATGGGGTCGACGGTTGCCGCAGCAGAACGCCGCGGACACATGCGCGAAAATGCGTCGCACCGCGGACGGGGAGCGCATCGACGTCGAGTGGAGCCTCCTGGAGCCAGGCGGAGTCGTCGGCGACGAAGGTGAGAGCACCGAGACGAATCTCTCGACCCTCGACCAAAACTCCAGTAGCTACCATGATGAAAGTACTCGGAAGAATCACAACTTCTCCACAAAATCGCTAAAACACCAGCCCCACGGTGGGCGCCAACTGTCGTGGATCTAAGTCTGACAGTAGAGTGGGGGGTAGGTATGGAGAGGCAAGGTCCTAGCTATGGAGAGGTTGTAAGCACAAGAGATGTACGAGTTCAAGCCCTTCTCGGAGGAAGTAAAAGCCCTACGTCTCGGACCCCGGAGGCGGTCGAGTGGATTATGTGTATATGGATTACAGGGTGCCGAACCCTTCTGCCTGTGCAGGGGGGTGGCTTATATAGAGTGCGCCAGGACCCCAGCCAACCCATGTAATGAAGGGTTTTAGGTACATTAAGTCCGGGGCGTTACTGGTAACGCCCCACATAAAGTGTCTTTACTATCATAAAGTCTACTTAATTGCAGGCCGTTGCAGTGCAGAGTGCCTCTTGACCTTCTGGTGGTCGAGTGAGTCTTCGTGGTCGAGTCCTTCAAGTCAGTCGAGTGAGTCCCTCGTAGGTCGACTGGAAGGTGATCTCTTCTAAGGGTGTCCTCGGGCAGGGTACTTAGATCAGGTCTGTGACCCTACCCTAGGTACATGACTCCATCAGCGGCGACACCCCACCACCTCCCTAGTACATGGCTGGTATGATCCAACAGCTCGAGATAAATCGCCAGTTCATGGCGAATATGATGGCTCAATTCCCTCGCCCCAATATGAACCAGTAGCCAGCCCAAGTGACTTTGCAGGATTTCATGCGCCTCAACCCAACTGTGTATTGCAGCTCAACTCAGCCGCTTGATGCTGATGACTGGCTCCGTGACATCACCTATGAGATGGAGTCTACTGAGGTAGCCCCTGCCCGCTATGTCACCTTTGCTTCCTTCTTTCTAAAGGGACCCGCAGCTCAATGGTGGGATAGCCACAGGCGTACTCTGCCAGCTGGAACAATCATCTCCTGGCCAGACTTCCAAGCTACCTTCCGTGCCCGCTTCATTCCTCAGGGGATTATGGACAGGAAGAAGTGTGAGTTCCGCAACCTCACCCAGGGCAGCAAAACTATGGAATCTTATCAGCGGGAGTTTCTGGACTTATCCCGCTATGCTGAAGAAGACATTGCAACTGATGCACGCAGACAGGAGAAGTTCCGTCATGGACTACAAGCTGACATCAAGCTCGCATTGCTAGTGCATGACTTTGCCGATTTTGCCACCTTGGTGAATAAGGCCATCAATGTCGAAACTGGTCTGCAGGAACACCAAAACTCACACAGGGGCAACCGTGATACGGGCTCATCTTCGGGCCCGCCCTCGCAGAAGCGTAGAATCTGGATTCCCAACAGCATGTACCATCCAACTGTACCTGCTCCAAGGCAGTCCTATGATCCACCTTGTCTGCCGCCACCACCAACTAAGCAGCCATGGCTTCCAGCTCCACCTCCCCGAGCTCCTGTTCCCACTCCCAATAATGGTCTGTGCTTCAGGTGTTGTCAGCCCGGACACCGTGCTAGGGAATGCAACCAGAACCAGAATCAACTGGCCCTTCCAGCAGCTGGCCGTGGTAACAACCAGCCCCGCAACAAAAATGCCAAGTCTTATGGTCGTGTTCATGCCAACCACATTGATCTCAATGAAGCTCAAGACCAGCCTGCTACCGTGATGAGTACTCTTATCGTAAATTCAGTACTAGCATCCATTTTATTTGATACAGGTGCATCGCATTCATTCATGTCAGAAGATTTTGCATACAAGCACGACCTTAAATGTGAGGTAATAAACACTCCACTAGTGGTAAAAAACCCTGCCGGCCAATGTCAAACCTCTATGGTTAGTCACAAAGTTCCCGTTGAAATCGAAGGGTTGGAATTATATGCCTCTCCCATTATCTTGAAGTCGTCTAACATCGACCTCATTCTGGGTATGGATTGGTTAAAAGCGCATACTGCTTCTATAGTTTGCGCCACTAAGACCGTCCATCTGCTACACCCTTTTGATGAAATAATTAGCTACAATGCTCGCCTGGTTCAAAATGCCGAGGCAAGGCTTTATTCCTTGAACGCCTTGAACGCTGCACCCCTCGAGGGCATTGAAAACATTCCTGTCGTTC
>NW_021264748.1:0-1461 GCF_002162155.2 Triticum dicoccoides
TGTGTACCAGACCTGACGTATGCTTAGCAATAAGCTTGGCATGAAGGTACCAAAGTAATCCAGGAGTGGATCACTGGACAGCGGTCAAGAACATCCTGAAATACCTGAAAAGGACTAAGGATATGTTTCTCGTATATGGAGGTGACAAAGAGCTAGTCGTAAATGGTTACGTGATGCAAGCTTTGACACTGATCCGGACGATTCTAAATCGCAAACCGGATACGTGTTTTTATTAAACGGTGGAGCTGTAAGTTGGTGCAGTTCTGAACAAAGCGTCGTGGCGGGATCTACATGTGAAGCGGAGTACATAGCTGCTTCTGAAGCAGCGAATGAAGGAGTCTGGATGAAGGAGTTCATTTCCGATCTAGGTGTCATACCTAGTGCATCGGGACCAATGAAGATCTTCTGTGACAATACTGGTGCAATTGCCTTGGCAAAGGAATCCAAATTTCACAAGAGGACCAAGCACATCAAGAGATGCTTCAATTCCATTCGGGACCAAGTCCAAGTGGGAGACATAGAGATTTGCAAAATACATACGGATCTAAATGTTGCAGACCCGTTGACTAAGCCTCTCTCACGAGCAAAACATGATCAGCACCAAGACTCCATGGGTGTTAGAATCATTACTATGTAATCTAGATTATTGACTCTAGTGCAAGTGGGAGACTAAAGGAAATATGCCCTAGAGGCAATAATAAAGTTATTATTTATTTCCTCATATCATGATAAATGTTTATTATTCATGCTAGAATTGTATTAACCGGAAACATGATACATGTGTGAATACATAGACAATAACTATAGTCACTAGTATGCCTCTACTTGACTAGCTCATTAATCAAAGATGGTTATGTTTCCTAACCATAGACATGTGTTGTCATTTGATTAGTGGGATCACATCATTAGGAGAATGATGTGATTGACATGACCCATTTCGTTAGCCTAGCACTTGATCGTTTAGTATACTGCTATTGCTTTCTTCATGACTTATACAAAGTTCCTGCAACTATGAGATTGTGCAACTCATGTTTACCGGAAGAACACTTTGTGTACTACCAAACGTCACAACGTAACTGGGTGATTATAAAGGTGCTCTACAGGTGTTTCCGAAGGTACATGTTGGGTTGGCATAATTCGAGATTAGGTTTTGTCACTCCGATTGTCGAAGAGGTATCTCTGGGCCCTCTCGGTAATACTCATCACCTAAGCCTTGCAAGCATTGTAACTAATAAGTTAGTTATGAGATGATGTATTACGGAACGAGTAAAGAGACTTGCCGGTAACGAGATTGAACTAGGTATTGGATACCGACGATCAAATCTCGGGCAAGTAACATACCGATGACAAAGGGAACAACGTATGTTGTTATGCGGTTTGACCGATAAAGATCTTCGTAGAATATGTAGGAACCAATATGGGCATCCAGGTCCCGCTATTGGTTATTGACCGAGAATGGTT
>NW_021264749.1:0-991 GCF_002162155.2 Triticum dicoccoides
TACAGACTTTCGGAGAAGCCTGTATTTACAAGAAAGTGAGTGGGAGCTCTGTAGCATTTCTGATATTATATGTGGATGACATATTACTGATTGGAAATGATATAGAATTTTTGGATAGCATAAAGGGATACTTGAATAAAAGTTTTTCAATGAAAGACCTCGGTGAAGCTGCTTACATATTAGGCATTAAGATCTATAGAGATAGATCAAGACGCTTAATTGGACTTTCACAAAGCACATACCTTGACAAAATTTTGAAGAAGTTCAAAATGGATCAAGCGAAGAAAGGGTTCTTGCCTGTGTTACAAGGTGTGAAATTGAGTAAGACTCAATGCCCGACCACTGCAGAAGATAGAGAGAATATGAAAGATGTTCCCTATGCATCAGCCATAGACTCTATCATGTATGCAATGCTGTGTACCAGACCTGATGTGTGCCTTGCTATAAGTTTAGCAGGGAGGTACCAAAGTAATCCAGGAGTGGATCACTGGACAGCGGTCAAGAACATCCTGAAATACCTGAAAAGGACTAAGGATATGTTTCTCGTATATGGAGGTGACAAAGAGCTCATCGTAAAAGGTTACGTTGATGCAAGCTTTGACACTGATCCGGACGATTCTAAATCGCAAACCGGATACGTGTTTACATTAAACGGTGGAGCTGTCAGTTGGTGCAGTTCTAAACAAAGCGTTGTAGCGGGATCTACATGTGAAGCGGAATACATAGCTGCTTCGGAAGCAGCAAATGAAGGAGTCTGGATGAAGGAGTTCATATCCGATCTAGGTGTCATACCTAGTGCATCGGGTCCAATGAAAATCTTTTGTGACAATACTGGTGCAATTGCCTTGGCAAAGGAATCCAGATTTCACAAAAGGACCAAACACATCAAGAGACGCTTCAACTCCATCCGGGATCTAGTCCAGGTGGGAGACATAGAGATTTGCAAGATACATACGGATCTGAATGTTGCAGACCCGTTGACTAAGCCTCT
>NW_021264750.1:0-1238 GCF_002162155.2 Triticum dicoccoides
GTGTTAATGATCTACACGTAAGCGCACATTACGGTTCAGTAACCATAAAATCGCTCTGAAACCCCAGATCAATAAGTAATAGCCCATGAAACGGGCCAGAATCGGCCAAAATGGCGAGTGTTGATGAACGACACGTAAGCACACCTTGGGCTTCGGCAACCATAAAAATCGCTCTAGGACCCCAAATTGGTGAGTAGTAGTCCACGAAACGGGCCAGAATCGACCAAAACAGCGAGTGTTAATGACCTGCACGTAAGCGCACCTCGGGGTTCAGTAACCATGGAATTTGCTCCTTACCCCAAAACGGTGAGTAATAGTCTATGAAACGGGTCAGAATCGTCAAAGAGGTGAGTGTTGATGAACGATATGTAAGCGCACCTTGGGGTTCTGCAACCATAAAGTCGCTCTGGGATCCCAAAACGGTGAGTAATAGTCCACGAAATGGGCCAGAATCGGCCAAAATGGCGAGTCTTAATGGCATGCACGTAAGCGCACCATGGGGTCCATAAACCAAGAAAATCGCTTCGGGACCCCAAAATGGTCATTAATAGTCCATGAAACGGGCCAGAATCGGCCAAACCTGCGAGTGTTGATCACCGATAGGTAAATGCACCCCGAGGTTCATCCATCGTGGAAATCGCTCCAAGACCTCAAAATGGTGAGTAATAGTCCACGAAATGCGCCAAAATCGGCCAAAACTGCAAGTGTTGATGACCTACACGTAAACGCACCTCGGGGATCATTAATCGTGGAAATCGCTCCAGGACCTCAAAAAGGTGAGCAATAGCCCATGAGACGGGTCGAATCATCCAAAGCGGCGAGTGTCGATGACCTGCACGTAATAGGACCTTGTAGTTCAACAAGCAAGGAAATCGCACAGGGACCCCAAAATGGTGAGTAATAGCCCATGAAACGGGCCAGAATCGGGCAAAACGGAGAGTGTTGATGAATGACACGTAAGCGCTTCTTGGGGTTCAGCAACCATTAAAATCGCTTCGGGACCACAAAATGGTGATTAATAGTCCACGAAACGGGCCAGAATCAGCGAAAATTGTGAGTGTTAATGATCTACACGTAAGCGCACATTAGGGTTCAGTAACCATAAAATCGCTCTGAAACCCCAAATCAATGAGTAATAGCCCATGAAACGGGCCAGAATCGGCCAAAATGGCGAGTGTTGATGAACGACACGTAAGCACACCTTGGGCTTCGGCAACCATAAAAATCGCTCTCGGACC
>NW_021264751.1:0-690 GCF_002162155.2 Triticum dicoccoides
GGTGCGGCAGCTGCGTGGCTTCGTCCGGGGCGTTCCAGGCGACGAGGAGGAAGCAGGAGGTGGCCAACAGGGGGGGGAGGTGGCGCGCGCGCGTGCCGGCGAGCGTCGGGCACACGCCCGTCCTCCTGGCAGAGGAGGAAGGCGACAGGGGAGGGGGGGGGCCAGGCGGGCTGGGCCGCCTCCTGGCTGGGCCGGCCTGCTGCTGCTGGGCTGCGCAGGGGAGGGGAGGCCCACGTAAGCCCCTCCTCCTTTTATTTCTGTTTTCATTTTTTTTTCTGACATTTGTTTGATTTAATAAATATATCAAATCATTTAATTTTATTATGCCAATTTTTGTAGGGGCTAATGGTATTATTCCAGAGCTCTTGTATAATTGGCATAATTTTTGGACCATATTTCATATATATAGAAATATATCTCCAATGCAAATATTTATCGAATTAATCCAAATGGCCAAAATAATTATCCATGAGCTCCTAGAAATATTGTTTTGATTTTTATCTCTGTCCAATATTTTTAGAGGGCATCATGAGCATTTTCTTGGACCCTTTTGGAGAAATTTTTATTTGGGTCATTTTCAAAAATGATTCTGAGGGTTCCACCAATCCTCATTTCAAATTTAAATGAAATTTAAATATGATGCACAAATGACTAGCTAGTCTAGGTCATACCAGACTAGGGATGTGACAC
>NW_021264752.1:0-1279 GCF_002162155.2 Triticum dicoccoides
AAGTATTTTATTTAAGGCTCAGTGAGCCATACATAACATACACAAAGGTACGGGTCTCACGACCCCACATACAAATCATACAGTCATACAAACCAGCAGCGGAAGTAACTTGTCTGAGTACAGACAACTAGTAAAATAAAAGAGGCTTGGAAAGCCTCGCTATACTACGTGGTCCTTCACAAGCTCAGGGTCACCACCTGGGTCTTTAGCCTACTCGTTGATGTCAACGTCTACATAGAACCCATCAGAAGGGGTTGCAGCGTCTTCTGTAAAAATGTAGATTATAGCAACATGAGTACAAAGGTACTCAGCAAGACTTACATCAGATCCTACATACATGCATAGTATCAAGAAGGGTTGGTGGAGTTATTGCAGCAAGCTAGCTTTGACTCTTGGCTAGGCTATCCTACGATACTCCAACTTAAAATGGTTTTGCGCACACGAGTCCACTACTCACCACTTCAATACACTACCGAGGGTCCACCTCCGTCTTCCTACGGAAGAGCCATCCTCGGCACTCACACTTATCTTGAGGCTTTAAATAGTTTCCATTTACTTGTCTATGAACTGTATAGGCAACCAAGTAGTCCTTTACCGCGGACGCGGCTATTCGAATAGATCATGTTAACCCTGCAGGGGGTACTTCTTCATACACGCTCTCACCACTTATCGTCGTTTACACGACATGTACTCGGCAACCTTCAAGCGGAAGCCCAACGTGGGTGTCGGCCACGACCTACCTAATCACCTAAGCCTCCAGTCCAGGTTTATCGCCTATCCAGGTTCCATCCGCAGGGAGTCCGGCCGAGGTTTCCCATACGGCCCCGAACGATGTGAACAGGGTTCCCGAGATACCTAACAGGTATTCGGTACACCGTGCCACATACCTACCGCATCACAGCCCACCCCTACGGTCAGCACTGTCCACGGCCTCCAGTAGGCTACAAACACCAGAAACTACTTGCAACTCCTGGACGGAGAACTAGGGTGAATAAGAAGCCGAGAGGGTCCATTGGTTTCGGGCCCAGTGCATGGTAGTAGCTGATTCTTAAATCACACATACAGATCTCAGTGCTTAAGGTCGGCTTCAATGAAACAACCCACCATGTACTCCTACATGGCCTTTCATCGATACCTTTACCAAATCGTGTTCACCACACCACTCCCATTACCGACATAATCATTTCACTCCAGCCCATCACCCAGATGAACCAGACCTGACACGACTCTAAGCATAGCAGGCATAGCAAGGTAGGAACAACACATACATATGGCTCAA
>NW_021264753.1:0-2633 GCF_002162155.2 Triticum dicoccoides
CAACAACTTAGAGCTGATCAAGACCTGCTAGCTGACAGATGGACTGAAGTCCTTGCAGCCGAAGAGTATGAACTCGAATGCCCCTCCAAAAGCTACCCCAAACGCAGGCCGTTGCCTCGACTAGAGGAGGAAGCACCCAAGTCGCCAGTGCACGACATGGCAGACCGGCCACCCCGTGGCCGCGACAGAGAAGCCTCTCGGCCCTCCGCTCAAGCCACACCCCGACGCCGCTCAAAAAGTACCAAGGCAAGGGAAAACGTGCCGGACTTACGAGATATATTGGAGGATAAGGCAAAACATACAAGATCGATCTACGGATCGCGTGGGCGCCCAGCAACACGGGATGATTACCGTCGCGCCGGATACAGTAAAACCGGCCGGGCCGAACACAGTAGACAAAGCTCATATGAGCTGCATCATGATATCGCCCAATACAGAGGCGCCGCACACCCACTATGCTTCACAAACGAAGTAATGGATCATCAAATCCCCGAGGGCTTCAAGCCCGTAAACATCGAATCATACGATGGTACCACAGATCCTGCGGTCTGGATCGAGGATTATCTCCTCCATATCCACATGGCCCGCGGTGATGATCTACATGCCATCAAATACCTCCCCCTGAAGCTTAAAGGACCAGCTCGGCATTGGCTCAACAGCTTGCCAGCAGAATCAATTGGTTGTTGGGAGGACCTGGAAGCCGCATTCCTTGATAACTTCCAGGGCACATACGTGCGACCACCAGACGCCGATGACCTTAGCCACATAATTCAGCAGCCAGAAGAATCGGCCAGACAGTTCTGGACTCGGTTCCTAACAAAGAAAAATCAAATCGTTGAGTGTCCGGATGTAGAGGCTCTTGCAGCCTTCAAACATAACATCCGCGACGAGTGGCTTGCCCGGCACCTAGGACAGGAAAAGCCGAAATCTATGGCATCCCTCACAACCCTCATGACTCGCTTTTGTGCGGGAGAGGACAGCTGGCTAGCTCGAAGCAACAACTTGGCCAAACATCCTGATAGTCCGGATACCAAGGACAACAATGGCAGGTCGTGTCGCAACAAGAACAAGCGCCGCATTAACGGCGATAATACTAAAGATACGGCCGTCAATGCCGGATTCAGAGGCTCTAAACCCGGTCAGCGGAAGAAGCCATTCATAAGAAATACCCAGGGCCCGTCCAACTTGGACCGAATACTCGATCGCTTGTGCCAGATACATGGCACCCCCGAAAAACCAGCCAATCACACCAACAGGGACTGTTGGGTGTTCAAGCAAGCCGGCAAGTTAGGTGCCGAACTCAATGACAAGGGGCTGCATAGCGATGACGAGGAAGAGCCCCGGCCGCCGAACAATAAAGGACAGAAGAGTTTTCCTACACAAGTGCGGACGGTGAATATGATATACGCAACCCACATACCCAAAAGGGAGCAGAAGCGTGCACTAAGGGACGTATATGCGATGGAGCCAGTCGCCCCGAAGTTCAACCCATGGTCTTCCTGCCCGATCACCTTCGATTGAAGGGACCACCCCACTAGCATCCGTCACGGCGGCTTTGCCGCATTGGTTCTTGACCCAATTATCGACGGATTTCACCTCACCAGAGTCCTGATGGACGGCGGCAGCAGCCTGAACCTGCTTTATCAGGATACAGTGCACAAAATGGGCATTGACCCCTCAAGGATTAAACCTACAAAAACGACCTTTAAAGGCGTCATACTGGGTGTAGAGGCCAGTTGTACGGGCTTAGTTACACTCGAAGTGGTCTTCGGATCCCCGGATAACTTCCGAAGCAAAGAGTTAATCTTGGACATCGTCCCATTTCGCAGCGGCTATCATGCACTGCTTGGACGAACCGCATTTGCCAAGTTCAATGCGGTGCCACACTACGCATACCTCAAGCTCAAGATGCCAGGCCCTCGAGGAGTAATCACGGTCAATGGAAACACCGAACGCTCTCTCCGAATGGAGGAGCATTCGGCGGCCCTCGTGGCGGAGGTGCAAAACAGCTTCTCACGGCAATTCTCGAGTCCGGCCACTAAGCGTTCGGACACCGCCAAGCGCGCCCGGAGTAACCTGCAACAAGACCACCTGGCACGATTCAAGCACGAGTAGCAATCCGGCCCCAACCCCAGCCCTCGCGAAATTGTGAAACTAGTACTACGCGTACATAATTACGCTCTGGAGATACCATGGGCATATGGGGAGGGGCAAGACAACGGCACGCCAAGAATGCGGCTCGACCGCACCAGGGGCTCCTGTTTGTGTCATTTCTTTTTCCTTTTTTCTTTTCTTTTTACTTTCAGGACTCCGTCTTCGAGAAGTCCTGTCCGGCACTTGAATCGCCGAATTCATGATGCAACAGCCAGGGAAGCGGAAAGCCACGTCAAGTGTTCAGGTGGTCTCTGTTACGAGCATTATACCCGTTTTACATACCACCCCGCAGCTTACCTCTGGAGGGGGACATGTTAGATAGTCCCATCCCTTGCTTACCGCACTATTTGTATCATTCTGCTTCCATTGCAGTACCTTTTTGAATAAAACAATACATAGCTCTTGCTTATTATTGCTTTACTTCCTTATATATATACATATGTTCATTTCACGACATGTTGCAACCGTACACTTTGGTA
>NW_021264753.1:4392-5840 GCF_002162155.2 Triticum dicoccoides
CGACATCACAGACAGGGCTTTAAAAGAAATACTACCGTCGGACATCTGAGAGACATCACAGACAGGGCTTTTAAAAGAAATACCACCGTCGGACGTCTGGGCGACATCACAGACAGGGCTATAACAATAGTAAATAACAGGTCCACCACCGTCGGACGTCTGAGCGACATCATAGACAGGGCTTTAAAAGAAATACCACCGTCGGATGTCTGAGCGACATCACAGACAGGGCTTTAATACAAGTAAATAACAATTAGTCCATCCACAAGAATAATCTTTTGACCGGATTTATCACACATAAATCCCACCGGAGTTTTGTCACTGAGGCTGATACCTGACAAGATAAGATAGTTATAGTACTCGAACAAAGTACGAGATAATCGAAATGTTGAGACTCTGCAGAGTTTGGAAGGACTGAACACAGCCAACGGATTTCCGTAGTCACGAAGGACTAGTTCCGTTTATGGTTTTTTCGGTAGAAACACATTTAACTAGTACACACCCATTTCACCTCATGTTGCCAGGAATCACCCTGGCCAACGTCCAAGAAAAACTTTGAGACGGGGAGGCCACAACCTCGAATAGGATGGGATCAAATTTCTTTACGCGCGCTCTAAGGGGTGCCCCCCTCTCGGTCCCAACCGGAAACACCCATGCCCCCTGACCGGATGACGGGCTTTAATCCAGGGCCATGGAACCCTCATCTCGGCCTCTCCACTTGGTGTGTACCAGGAAAACGATTTGCAACTTACTCTACCATATTCCTTACGAAAAACATGTGACAGTATAGGGTGGAATGAAAGGGAATGCGAATGTTGTCATGACGACACGGAAGCCAAATAATCCGGCATAAGACTGGCATGTCACAACACTGCCATCTTACCCATCCTCATACCAACACATGGCTTTGCAAATATGTATCCAACAACACAATGCTTTCCGACAACATACTCTCCGATTAGGTGCAATGAGATGTATCATGCAAAGTGATGTTCATAACCATGCCATGACTATACTAAAATGCAAACATGCAACAACACTCATCATATCAAGAGTTCAAACATGCTTGCCTGGTTCGGAGTAGTCGGAGTCTAACTGTGCGAAGTTTGCCGCTCCGTCACCTCCTCCCGTATCTACGGTATAAAGAAAATACGCATGTAACGTAAATACCGTGAGTGTACAGAAAAGTGTTCCAAATATTTTTCAAATAAATATTATAAAAAACTAGACAAAAATTTAAAGAGAACAGAAGAAGAATCACTCAAAAACGCCCTTCTGTTAAAAAGTTATAAGTGTTTTAACCCAAGGACTCATCTGTAATGAAACAGAAAATTCCCAGGGGGCTCTGCGGAAAAGTACAGATAACATTTCGTTTAAGAAAAATAAAAACAACGGCTGTGAGGCTGACAGGCGGGCCCCACCTGTCGGGTTTGAAAGTTCAAACAGAG
>NW_021264753.1:9369-10988 GCF_002162155.2 Triticum dicoccoides
CGGCAAGCGCCTTGCCGCTGCTGTTATCTTGTCGGGTCCGGAGGCTTGTCGCTCACCGGGCCCCGAGGTACCTTGGTTGGTCTTCCCGGCAAGCTCCTCTTGCCGGGGCCTTGTTGCCTTGCCGGAGCGCGTGGCGCATCGCGGCAAGTTCCTTGGAGTGCCTTGGTTGGCCTTCCCGGCAAGCTCCTCTTGCCGGGACCTTGTCTCCTGAGCTTAAATACTTTGTTCTTGAATGGCTCCAAGTGAACCATGGAGGATCTTGGCGTTCGCCCGGCAAGCCTTGCCGCGGGGTGCTGCAACTGCCCGTGCACAAGTTCGGGGTACTAGGATACCCCTATTCTAGTACACCGACAAGAGCCCCCGGGCCTGGGCCAGACACGGTGCCGAGCGCTGTTGGGCCAGGCCCAAGACAGGGCACGGGCACACGCGGACTGGGCCACACCGAATCTCGCTCCGTATCCACCGCGCTCTCCCATAACGGCACGCGTTGAATGCGGCATCGTGGGAGAGATCGTGGGTGGTTGTTTATTCGGAAGGCCGAAACGTCCGCCCCGTCCCTCTTTATAAGCAGAGGAAACAGGGGCAGTTCGTTCCCCCTTGCCGGTTGCTGCTACTCCATCTTCACGATCCTCCACCGCTCCCTCCCTTCTTCTCGAAGCCGAGAGAGCAGCGCTCCGCCCCCCATTGCCACCAGCATCACCAACGCCGTCGACCTCCCCCACCACCTCCGCCATGGCTCCGAAAGCCGACAAGGGAAAGGGCGTGAAGTCGGCCGAGGCGCAGAGGCTCGCGGCGCTGCGGAAGGAGCGGGCGATCTTCTCCCCCCAGCTCGGCGTGAAGGAGCTGAGGGAATACTTCTACCTCTTTTGGGCGACGGAGACGCGGGCGCATCCGCGCATGAGGGTACTCCCGGCCGCTGCTTCGGAACTGGCTCCAAATAGGTATCCCTTTTTCGCGCTGTTCTTCTATTGCGGGCTCTGCCCGCCCTTCTCGGAGTTTTTCTGCGATATCATGAACACATACGGCTTCCGACTCCTTGACTTCACCCCCAACGCCGTTCTGACCATGGCAGTTTTCGCACATTTGTGCGAAAACTTTGTCGGAGTCCACCCCAGTGTTGTCCTTTTCCGCCACTACTTCATACCTCGGGTAGAGAGGGGAGAGCCGCTTGCCGGAGGGATTGCCTAGATCTCGAGAGTCGGCAAGAAGGAGGCGTACTTGGAGGGTGAGCTCCGCAGCAAGTGGGAGGAGTGGAGAGCGGAGTGGTGCTGGATCGTCGAGGAGAATCCGCAGCCCTTCACCACCGTGCGCCAAACTCCAATAGTGCGCGGCAATGACTGGAGCAACGTGGCCCCGGAAGACGAGAGGCTGAAGATCGCTATTACTAGGATCCTTCGCCTCAGGCTTGCCGGGCTCACTGTAGGCGCTGTAGGCGCAGATTTCCTCCGCCGCCGCATCGCCCCCCTGCAGGAGAGGGGGAGGCCCGCCTGAGAATTTAAGAACTCGGCGGACATCATGAGGCTGCGGCCGGGCCTCAACTACAACTTCACCGTCTTGGAGCTGGATGCAATGCTCCTGGAGTTGTTCAAACGCGACCCCCAGCACCCATTCATGCTGCC
>NW_021264754.1:0-2632 GCF_002162155.2 Triticum dicoccoides
CAACAACTTAGAGCTGATCAAGACCTGCTAGCTGACAGATGGACTGAAGTCCTTGCAGCCGAAGAGTATGAACTCGAATGCCCCTCCAAAAGCTACCCCAAACGCAGGCCGTTGCCTCGACTAGAGGAGGAAGCACCCAAGTCGCCAGTGCACGACATGGCAGACCGGCCACCCCGTGGCCGCGACAGAGAAGCCTCTCGGCCCTCCGCTCAAGCCACACCCCGACGCCGCTCAAAAAGTACCAAGGCAAGGGAAAACGTGCCGGACTTACGAGATATATTGGAGGATAAGGCAAAACATACAAGATCGATCTACGGATCGCGTGGGCGCCCAGCAACACGGGATGATTACCGTCGCGCCGGATACAGTAAAACCGGCCGGGCCGAACACAGTAGACAAAGCTCATATGAGCTGCATCATGATATCGCCCAATACAGAGGCGCCGCACACCCACTATGCTTCACAAACGAAGTAATGGATCATCAAATCCCCGAGGGCTTCAAGCCCGTAAACATCGAATCATACGATGGTACCACAGATCCTGCGGTCTGGATCGAGGATTATCTCCTCCATATCCACATGGCCCGCGGTGATGATCTACATGCCATCAAATACCTCCCCCTGAAGCTTAAAGGACCAGCTCGGCATTGGCTCAACAGCTTGCCAGCAGAATCAATTGGTTGTTGGGAGGACCTGGAAGCCGCATTCCTTGATAACTTCCAGGGCACATACGTGCGACCACCAGACGCCGATGACCTTAGCCACATAATTCAGCAGCCAGAAGAATCGGCCAGACAGTTCTGGACTCGGTTCCTAACAAAGAAAAATCAAATCGTTGAGTGTCCGGATGTAGAGGCTCTTGCAGCCTTCAAACATAACATCCGCGACGA
Organism: Triticum dicoccoides; assembly: GCF_002162155.2. Taxonomy (NCBI): domain Eukaryota; kingdom Viridiplantae; phylum Streptophyta; class Magnoliopsida; order Poales; family Poaceae; genus Triticum; species Triticum dicoccoides. Next base: position 891 of record NW_021264754.1, read on the forward strand.
GTGGCTTGCCCGGCACCTAGGACAGGAAAAGCCGAAATCTATGGCATCCCTCACAACCCTCATGACTCGCTTTTGTGCGGGAGAGGACAGCTGGCTAGCTTGAAGCAACAACTTGGCCAAACATCCTGATAGTCCGGATACCAAGGACAACAATGGCAGGTCGTGTCGCAACAAGAACAAGCGCCGCATTAACGGCGATAATACTAAAGATACGGCCGTCAATGCCGGATTCAGAGGCTCTAAACCCGGTCAGCGGAAGAAGCCATTCATAAGAAATACCCAGGGCCCGTCCAACTTGGACCGAATACTCGATCGCTTGTGCCAGATACATGGCACCCCCGAAAAACCAGCCAATCACACCAACAGGGACTGTTGGGTGTTCAAGCAAGCCGGCAAGTTAGGTGCCGAACTCAATGACAAGGGGCTGCATAGCAATGACGAGGAAGAGCCCCGGCCACCGAACAATAAAGGACAGAAGAGTTTTCCTACACAAGTGCGGACGGTGAATATGATATACGCAACCCACATACCCAAAAGGGAGCAGAAGCGTGCACTAAGGGACGTATATGCGATGGAGCCAGTCGCCCCGAAGTTCAACCCATGGTCTTCCTGCCCGATCACCTTCGATTGAAGGGACCACCCCACTAGCATCCGTCACGGCGGCTTCGCCGCATTGGTTCTTGACCCAATTATCGACGGATTTCACCTCACCATAGTCCTGATGGACGGCGGCAGCAGCCTGAACCTGCTTTATCAGGATACAGTGCACAAAATGGGCATTGACCCTCAAGGATTAAACCTACAAAAACGACCTTTAAAGGCGTCATACCGGGTGTAGAGGCCAGTTGTACGGGCTCAGTTACACTCGAAGTGGTCTTCGGATCCCCGGATAACTTCCGAAGCAAAGAGTTAATCTTGGACATCGTCCCATTTCGCAGCGGCTATCATGCACTGCTCGGACAAACCGCATTTGCCAAGTTCAATGCGGTGCCACACTACGCATACCTCAAGCTCAAGATGCCAGGCCCTCGAGGAGTAATCACGGTCAATGGAAACACCGAACGCTCTCTCCGAATGGAGGAGCATTCGGCGGCCCTCGTGGCGGAGGTGCAAAACAGCTTCTCACGGCAATTCTCGAGTCCGGCCACTAAGCGTTCGGACACCGCCAAGCGCGCCCGGAGTAACCTGCAACAAGACCACCTGGCACGATTCAAGCACGAGTAGCAATCCGGCCCCAACCCCAGCCCTCGCGAAATTGTGAAACTAGTACTACGCGTACATAATTACGCTCTGGAGATACCATGGGCATATGGGGAGGGGCAAGACAACGGCACGCCAAGAATGCGGCTCGACCGCACCAGGGGCTCCTGTTTGTGTCATTTCTTTTTCCTTTTTTCTTTTCTTTTTACTTTCAGGACTCCGTCTTCGAGAAGTCCTGTCCGGCACTTGAATCGCCGAATTCATGATGCAACAGCCAGGGAAGCGGAAAGCCACGTCAAGTGTTCAGGTGGTCTCTGTTACGAGCATTATACCCGTTTTACATACCACCCCGCAGCTTACCTCTGGAGGGGGACATGTTAGATAGTCCCATCCCTTGCTTACCGCACTATTTGTATCATTCTGCTTCCATTGCAGTACCTTTTTGAATAAAACAATACATAGCTCTTGCTTATTATTGCTTTACTTCCTTATATATATACATATGTTCATTTCACGACATGTTGCAACCGTACACTTTGGTA
>NW_021264755.1:0-2346 GCF_002162155.2 Triticum dicoccoides
TTATGCAGGATCGTCATGTGATTGCCTATGCATCTCGACAGTTGCATCCACATGAGGAGAATTATCCTACACATGATCTAGAGCTTGCAGCCGTAGTCTATGCACTCAAGACCTGGCGACATTACCTTCTTGGTAAACGTTGCGAGATCTACACCGATCACCAGAGTCTCAAGTATATCTTCACCCAACCAGACCTGAACCTTAGGCAAAGACGTTGGTTGGAGTTGATCATAGATTATGATCTAGGGATTACCTACACCCCAGGCAAAGCCAATGTCATGGCTGATGCGCTAAGCCGTAAATCCTATTGCAACAATCTCATGTTGCAGCAAGGCCAACCACTTCTCCATGAGGAATTCTGTAAGCTTAATCTTCACATTGCTCCTCACGGATTCCTTTCTACCTTGGTGGCGAAACCTACCCTTGTGGATCTTATCACAGAAGCCCAGAAGCATGATACGGGGATTACCCGGATCAAGAGAAACATTGCCAAGGGTATTGTTGGTAGTTTCTCTATAGATTATCAAGGTGTTGTTTTCTTTGAGAACCGCCTGGTGGTCCCCAAGAAGCAACATCTTCGACAATTGATTCTTAAGGAGGCGCATGAATCTCCTCTCACGATTCATCCCGGTAGTACTAAGATGTATCAGGATCTACGCCAGAGGTTCTGGTGGACTAGGATGAAGAGAGAAATTGCAGAGTTCATTGCTAAATGTGATGTTTGTCGTCGTGTTAAGGTAGAGCATCAAAGACCTGCTGGCACCCTTCGGCCTTTAGCTATTCCTGAATGGAAATGGGATAAAGTTGGTATGGACTTCATCACCGGCTTTCCCAGGACCAAGAGAGGGAATAATGCTATCTTTGTAGTCATTGATCGTCTCTCCAAAGTGGCTCACTTCCTTCCTGTTCGAGAGAGTATCACTGCTAGTCAGCTTGCTGACTTATACATTTCTCGAATAGTATCACTCCATGGTGTTCCACTAGAGATCAATTCAGACCGTGGCAGTCTTTTCAATTCTCATTTCTGGGAGAGTTTCCAAACTGCCATGGGAACCCATCTTTCCTTCAGTACCGCTTTCCACCCTCAGTCGAGTGGTCAGGTGGAACGGGTCAATCAAATTCTCGAAGACATGCTTAGAGCTTGCGCTATCTCATTCGGTATGGATTGGGAGAAATGTCTTCCTTTTGCCGAGTTTGCTTATAACAACAGCTATCAATCCAGCCTCAAGAAAGCTCCTTTTGAGGTTCTCTATGGACGAAGATGTCGAACACCTTTGAACTGGTCAGAAACCGGTGAAAGACAATTCTTTGGACCGGACATGATCCAGGAGGAAGAAGAGCAAGTTCGCATCATTCGTGAGAATTTGAAAACAGCCCAGTCTCGTCAAAAGAGCCAGTACGATCGTCATCATAAGGATATGACTTATGAAATTGGCGACCAAGCTTACCTTCGGGTTACTCCTTTGAAGGATACCCATCGTTTCGGTATCAAGGGCAAGTTGGCTCCTCGTTACATTGGTCCCTTTCGCATTCTCGCTAAATGAGGAGAGGTTGCCTACCAGTTGGAACTAGCCCCACATCTTTCTCGAGTTCATGATGTCTTCCACGTCTCTCAACTCAGGCGTTGCTTCTCGGATCCCATCCGCGGAGTGGACCACGAAACGCTTGATCTCCAAGATAACCTCACATACCGAGAGTACCCGGTTCGCATTCTTGATCAAGCAGAGCGTGTCACTCGACGTCAGAACATCAAGTTTCTCAAGGTTCAGTGGTCTCATCATTCCGAGAGAGAAGCTACTTGGGAGCGAGAAGATCGTCTTCGACTGGAGTACCCCACTTTCTTTCCGTCGACCCCTGAATCTCAAGACGAGATTCTTTCAAGTGGGGGCGAGTTGTCACATCCCTAGTCTGGTATGACCTAGACTAGCTAGTCATTTGTGCATCATGTTTAAATTTCATTTAAATTTGAAATGAGGGTTGGTGGAACCCTCAGAATCATTTTTGAAAATGACCCAAATAAAAATTTCTCCAAAAGGGTCCAAGAAAATGCTCATGTTGCTCTCTGAAAATATTGGACAGAGATAAAAATCAAAACAATATTTTTAGGAGCTCATGGATATTTATTTTGGCCATTTGGATTAATTCGATAAATATTTGCATTGGAAATATATTAGTTATATATATTAATATGGTCCAAAAATTATGCCATTTATACAGGAGCTCTGGAATATTATAGCTAGCTCCTGCAAAAATTGGCATAAGGTAATTAAATGATTTAATATTTTAATTAAATCAAAACAAATGTCAGAAAAAAATAGAAAACAAAAATAAAGAGGAGAAGCTTAC
>NW_021264756.1:0-2153 GCF_002162155.2 Triticum dicoccoides
GACAACTTCATGGAGACACGATGATGGAGATCATGGTGTCATGCCGGTGACGATGATGATCATGGAGCCCCGAAGATGGAGATCAAAAGGAGCAAAATGATATTGGCCATATCATGTCACTTTTTGATTGCATGTGATGTTTATCATGTTTATGCATCTTATTTGCTTAGAACGACGGTAGTAAATAAGATGATCCCTCATTAAAATTTCAAGAAAGTGTTCCCCCTAACTGTGCACCGTTGCGAAAGTTCGTTGTTTCGAAGCACCACGTGATGATCGGGTGTGATAGATTCTAACGTTCACATACAACGGGTGTAAGCCAGATTTACACACGCGAAACACTTAGGTTGACTTGACGAGCCTAGCATGTACAGACATGGCCTCGGAACACAAGAGACCGAAAGGTCGAGCATGAGTCGTATGGTAGATACGATCAACATGAAGATGTTCACCGGTGATGACTAGTCCATCTCACGTGATGATCGGACACGGCCTAGTTGACTCGGATCATGTAATCATTTAGATGACTAGAGGGATGTCTATCTGAGTGGAAGTTCATAAGATGAACTTAATTATCCTGAACATAGTCAAGATTCTTGCAAATTATGTCGTAGCTCGCGCATTAGTTCTACTGTTTTAGATATGTTCCTAGAGAAAATTTAGTTGAAAGTTGATAGTAGCAATCATGCGGACTGGGTCCGTAAACTGAGGATTGTCCTCATTGCTGCGCAGAAGGCTTATGTCCTTAATGCACCGCTCGGTGTGCTGAACCTCAAACGTCTTCTGTGGATGTTGCGAACATTTGACATACACGTTTTGATAACTACGTGATAGTTCAGTAATGTTAAACGGTTTAGAATTGAGGCACCAAAGACGATTTCAAAACGTCGCGAAACATATGAGATGTTTCAAGGGCTGAAATTGGGATTTCAGGCTTGTGCCCACGTCAAGAGGTACGAGACCTCCAACGATTTTCTTAGCCTGCAAACTAAGGGAGAAAAGCTCAATCATTGAGCTTGTGCTCAGATTGTCTGAGTACAACAATCACTTGAATCGAGTGGGAGTTGATCTTCCTGATGAGATAGTGATGTTTCTCCAAAGTCATTGCCACCAAGCTGCTAGAGCTTCGTGATGAACTATAACATATCAAGGATAGATGATCCTTGAGATATTCGCGATGTTTGACACCGCGAAAGTAGAAATCAAGAAGGAGCATCAATTGTTGATGGTTGGTGAAACCACTAGTTTTAAGAAGGGCAAGGGCAAGAAGGGATACTTCATGAAACGACAAATCAGCTGCTGCTCTAGTGAAGAAACCCAAGGTTGAACCCAAACCCGAGACTAAGTGCTTCTGTAATAAGGGGAACAGCCACTAAGAGCAAAATTGCCCTAGATACTTGGTAGATGAGAAGGCTGGCAAGGTCGATAGAAGTATATTGGATATACATTATGTTAATGTGTACTTTACTAGTACTCCTAGTAGCACCAGGGTATTAGATACCGGTTCAGTTGCTAAGTGTTAGTAACTCGAAATAAAAGCTACGGAATAAACGGAGACTAGCTAAAGGTGAGCTGACGATATGTGTTGGAAGTGTTTCCAAGGTTGATGTGATCAAGCATCACACGCTCCCTCTACCATCGAGATTGGTGTTAAACCTAAATAATTGTTATTTGGTGTTTGCGTTGAGCATAGACATGATTGGATTATGTCTATCACAATACTGTTATTCATTTAAGGAGAGTAATGGTTACTCTGTTTATCTGAATAATACCTTCAATGGTCTTGCACCTAAAATGATTGTTTATTGAATCTCGATCGTAGTGATACACATGTTCATGCCAAAAGATATAAGATAGTAATGATAGTACCACCTACTTGTGGCACTGCCATGTAAGTCATATTGGTATAAAACGCATGAAGAAGCTCCATGTTGATGGATCTTTGGACTCACTCGTTTTTGAAAAGCTTGAGACATGCGAACCGTGTCTATTGGTGTATATGCATGAAGAAACTCCATGCAAATGGACCGTTTGGACTCACTTGATTTTGAATCACTTGAGACATGCAAATCATACCACATGGGCAAGATGACTGAAAGCCTCGTTTTCAGTAAAATGGAACAAGAAAGCAACTTGTTGGAAGTAATACATTT